>NW_019214677.1:0-75222 GCF_002532875.2 Varroa jacobsoni
GTGGTTAAAACGAACGTTTTTTCTGGCCATGTTTTAGGACAACATTTCCACATACAAAGAAGTTAGAACCTATATAAGTCCCCCATTGGCCAAATCTCAGAACAGAATGTTCTTATACAAACAAAAGTTGTTAACACTCAAACAAGCTTCCTTTAGCCAAGTTTCAGACAAAATTTCCGCATACAACAAAATTGTTAAAAGTCAAGGAAATCTTTTTGGCCATATTTCAAAACAGTATCTTACATGCAACATATTTGCTAAAGCCCAAGTTCTCGTTGGTCAAGTCTCAAGATAGACTTTCCTCATACAAAAAAGCTGTTAAAACTTAAACAAGTATTCCCTATTTAAGTTTCAGGAAGATACAAAGAACGGGTTAAAACAAACGTTTTTTCTGGCCATGTTTTAGGACAACACGTCCACATACAAAGAAGTTAAAATTTAAATAAGTCCCCCACTGGCCAAGTTTCAGGACAGAGTTTCCTCATACAAGCAAAAGTTGTTAACACTCAAACAAGCTTCCTTTAGCCAAGTTTCAGACAAAATTTCCGCATACAACAAAATTGCTAAAAGTCAAAGAAATCTTTTTGACCATATTTCAAAACAGAATCGTATATGCAATATATTTGCTAAAACTCAAATAAGTTCTCGTTAGCCAAGTCTTAAGACAGAGTTCCCTCACACAGAAAAGTTGTTAAAACTTAAACAAGTGTTCTCTAGCTAAGTTCCGGGAAGATACAAAGAAGTGGTTAAAACAAACGTTTTTTTTGGCCATGTTTCAGGACAACATTTCCACATACAAAGAAGTTAAAACTTATATAAGTCCCCCATTGGTCAAGTCTCAGAAGAGAGTTTCCTCATACAACCAAAAGTTGTTAACACTCAAACAAGCTTCCTTTAGCCAAGTTTCAGCCAAAATTTCCGCATACAACAAAATTGTTAAAAGTCAAGGAAATCTTTTTGGCCATATTTCAAAACAGAATCTTACATGCAATATATTTGCTAAAACCCAAGTTCTCGTTGGTCAAGTCTCAAAATAAAACTAAAAATTAATTCTATACTCTGGGGGTAGGATGCATCCAGTGTGGCAGTAGATCAATGACAAATTTCGCAAAGGGCAATCAGAAGAGAAAAATATGATAATTTGTACAAAGTTACGAATACTGAGCATCATTTATTCCCATAGATTGTACAGTAGACGTGGAATAGTAATTAAAACCTTGTGATAGAACAACGGTATTACTGCAACAAGATAACAGGATTAGTGTAGCAGGACGACTGTGACAGGAGTAACATGTTAGTCTAGATGCAAGCAGGACACTAGGATAACTATATAGCAAAGCACTATGCACTAAAATAACAGACGAACTAAATCAAATTGCTTGAAACGGATAACTTCAGCGGGATAGCGTATATATAACACAATAGAATCTGCAATCTGACTATAGCTGGTGTAAACTGGGTGTAAAAACAATCAAATGAGAGTAAGTGCCAAGATGGTTATTTAACCATTTCAGTGAAGCTACTAAGTAACTGCAAGAGAAGCAAGCGGAGCCAGATGACGCACTCGAGTGACCGAACTGTGACTTTGCTATGTCAAATCCAGTTAGGTTAATGGCAAAACAGGGGTGGGGCGGAGATCGCCAGTTAATCTAGTTAATATGTAATATTACCATAAGCTCATTGAAAGATTTATTTTTACAATTTGTTAAAGCTAGCCCAAAGATTGGCTTTTTAAATACGTCTTTAATATCGGATGAATTTTAAAATCGGGGAATTCGTTTATGATATTTTCGTCCAAGGACATCAAACCGCTCCATGGTCGGGTACTTCAGTTGCATTGAAGGTCATATTCGAATTTGTATGACGAATTGTCTCCCGAATGTCTCCCGTTAAATATTTGGTAGCATCGAAAGTCCATGGAACTAACCCGTATATCATTATCATTACATATAGATGTATTTAACCCTAATTTCGAATGAATTGTGAGAAGTGACTCTTATTAAAATCGCTAGAAGTGAAACAAGCGTTTCGGTTAACATAATCCATATTTACCTATTTAACGGCCCGATCAATGTGTGCTGTTGTGTCAGATATTCGCGCAATTGTTGGCGTACCGTTAAAGAAAACTAAAGATCATGGATGTTGTTTTTGGTACCGTCACTTACGGAAGCAGACGTCACCAACTTTCGCCTCTCTCCCTCTCTCTCTCTCTCTTTTGATTTTATTATCTATATTTTATTTGCTACATAATTTTATCTTGCCTTCCGTTGAAGGAAGTAGTCTTTCTATTCGTCGCCTGTAATCGACATTCCTGGCTCAGTATGTCGTCCATTAATCTCGAATGCAGCAAATGTAGAGGCACTTATAAGTGACATTTGGGTTTATGATGGTAGCAATCTTTAAATAATTAAGTCTATTCACCAATAATCGTATAGGCCCATATTCTGTGGCGTAGATTACTGGTTTCAATGTTGAATTCATTATATCCATATAAAACGTTCACACAAGACTAGCAAGATAACAGAAACTATAGCATCTTAAAGCTATAAAGACAGATCTTAGAGAACGGTAATAACGTGAGACTACAAAGACAGGCATTGATTATTTTCGCATACAAGTTATCCGTCCCCTGAAATACACGATTCGTAGTAGCTAGATATTTAGTATATTACCAGCTGATTCGATAGTATGTCTCTAATCCTTCTTTTATTGAAGTACCGAATTATCGACTAAAACATGGAATTTTATCTTCCAGCAATGGAAACTGCTTGCCACTGCCGTTAGTATTAACAGTCTTACTGACGGTTGCATGGATCCAGTCGACGTAGTATTCAATTGCTTTCTATATAAATGGACGTTCGTTCTTATTAGAGGTTTCCATAACTTTTGAATGCTAAACTGGTATATAGTGGTCGTAATTCCACGAATAAATTGCATAAAAATAAGAGTTTGCGTAATTTTTTGTACAGAAGAACCAGAATGGGCCTGGTGACAAGAGTTCCTCATGCCATGCCTTGCCTTGTTTCCGCATATTTTAAGCCTTTTGTGCTCTGTAGAAGTAAACTCAGTAGTGTTTTTTTTTTCTCAGAACAACGGAAGCCAATACTCTTAATCGTTATTAATTATTAATCAGCGGTGGAAAAGTAGAATGTAGACGTTATGTTTTTTTGTTGCGTGAATAAGGAATACTGGATAAGCGGTTTCGGTGAGGTCACCAATTAATGTTACTTTGTCCTATCTCGTCCCGTTTCCGTTTCAAGAGATGTTTTCTAGGACACGCCCATACCTTCTTATTATGAACATACAACCTGGAGATAGGCAAAACCTTTACCACTGTAGAGTCTACGTAAAACAGTATTCGTTTAATTAACCGAACCGCATATGCCTTTTTTCCTTCTTAATGCTCTCGACATTAAATAATTCTTCATCCAAAACGTTCTTGCTAATTAAGAGTATCAAAATTGTACCATTTTCGTAGATTAGCTAAATAATTCGCATCGTGATAGAAAACCTAACCAAATTATAAGAGAAGGTCGCGGAATAATTCCCATTTGAATGTGGTACTTAAGATCAGGAGGAAGAATGCGAAGATCCAAAATTTTCCAAAAAACAAACGTATTCATAAATATAAATAGAAAGTCCCGCAGCTTACAATAATGTTTCGTTCCGCTAGGCGTGCCTTTGAGAGTGCTTAGATGCTAGAAAATATTTTTCGGAAGATAGATTTTTTTGAATCTATATTGTGCAAGACCGGCTCATTATATATGGCAGTGTATAGGACATGTTATAGGCATAATACAATCGGAAGGTCCAGAGTACGTCAACTCGACCTCCGCTAAGGTACCGCTGCGTGTCCTAAAAATGTTACTCACACCTACCTTTATAACGACCTATGGAAAACGCCGTTTGTATCAACGAATTTGTGGTGCGTTTTTATGTTCATTTTAAACAGTAGTCTACTAGAATGGGAGATCTCTACTCTTTTTTGGCTTTTCCGAAGCCGCATTGCCATTGTTTCGGATCTCAAGGCTGAAAATCTGGCCAACAAATTCTGACTTCATCACTAAAAGGAAAGCTCGATGTAGTTAAGATGTGCCGCTGTGGGTTCGATTACGAATACAGGTATTAACGAAATGTTTAAAACGCCCTTTTCTATATAAAAAAAGAGATTCTATTATATTTAATGAGATTCTTTTATGCCACCAGGAAAGATGAATTTCGACCGCTGGGGGTTCTATTCACCAGAGATCCTACTCTATATTCTAATAAAGCTTGCGATATCATCGTGGGTGGTAACCTACTTTTAAACCAGCACGCGAAACACCGCTGACACGTGTGTCAAACGTATACTTAATCAAAATATACAAGATATTACGGTAGTGGGACAAATTCTGTATCCTAATATCTAATGTTCCCCGAGACATTTCAACCACCAAGGTTCGTTTATTCTAGCACGCACAACAACTGTAGGATCTTTTTAAGGAATTGTGCTATTTGATGACGTCCTACAACTACCTATCAGGTTCTAAATAAAGACGAATAATTTCGCCTAACAAAGAGGTTTGTGTTTTTTTCCGCATACCCTAAACGTGCCGAGTTTAAAAGCGTTTTAGGCTCATAAGCCTTTACAATAGACGAAGGCAGGAATCGAATAATTCATAATGAGGCGAAAGCCTCCTTACAGCCCATCTAAGAAACAAGCTCGTATTGTTGCAGATAAACATTTTTTGAAATATTACAATGTTTATTACAAGCAATAGCTAATAACAGCACTGCATGTAAACACCCGAAACATTTACTATACTGCGCGAATATAGTACTACTACTGCTAGCGGGAACCCTTACAATTGCGGAAAATAATTGCATTGTTTTATGAATTTATCTACAAAGGTTTGCTATTCAAATGGCGCTCTCTGAAAAATAAAGAAGCGTATCGTGTATGAACGACACACACACATTTTTTTCTGGATTAAATATACAGGCTATTTTTGTAATAGGGTAAGATTAGCAGTTGGCTTGAGCTCTGTAGGGGCTTTATATTGCATACGGATTTGTGAACTATACGCGCACCATATCGTACACATAAAAAGTTTTAATATCTTTCAAAGTTGTTTAATTTTTGGCTAGCGTTACCTGTATATATTTCAGCAACATTAGGTGAATTGTACTGGATCAACAAAGTTGTAGGAAGGGGCCTAACCCATAACTAGGAAAATCTGTAATTACCTTCCCGCCTTGAGATTTGTAAATTTTTATGAGACTAAAACCTCAAAGGAACTTCCAGCAAACCTTCATCTGTATTGCTCGCCATAATCTTTAACAAAAAAATCAATGCATATTTCAGTATAAAAGAGAGGCGTAGCGATAAGACGTTTTCCTACTAAATCTAAGGACACTGGTATATGGTCCATGTTATAAACCTGACATGAAAGCAGTTCATGTTGTGCTGGGGCTAGCAGTAATGTTTAACGGCAGTACCGGATGCAAAATTAGAAGCACTCAATACACGGGGGAGGATCAGCAATATGAATGGAGCGTTATTATTTATCAAATACTTTAATGATCGATTTTAGGCTATTATCGTTTTCCTGGAGTTTTCAAGTTTGATTCGTTAGAATCTACTTTAAATGTATGTTGACACTCGGAAGTGCGTATATTGTATACATGTATTCTAGGGAATCTTAATATGTTATATCGGTTTTGGTTAGCATCGTACTTGCTAAGTATGTTATCAAATAAATCTCAGGGTATTTATACTTCAAAAGCACGATTATTGCCCTCCTATTATATTACAAAAAAAAAAAAAAAAAAACACGGAGTAATAATGAAAAATAGAATAGTGAACGAAGATTAAAATAAAGTTTGTGTGTTTCGACACACAGCATGACACGTTACTAGCGAACTTTGTTGCACTATAAAGCTCAAAAGGTAGCATTAGTTACTACATTATGAACTTATGTCATATAATTAATAAATTAATGAAACCAGAATTGCGTGTTCCTGTGCCTGCAAGCTTGTACATGATTATTAAAAGTTACGATTCTGGACTCAACTATATGACTCACTATAATATTGTCAAAGCGTAAATTCGATTTTATTATATCGCGTCAAGATGAATGATATCACTACGTTTCTATCTTTTGGATAAACCTCGAAAAATGAAAAGTAAAGATTTTGCAGACTGCCTACTCTGCGTGGTTCCATTGTCTGTATTGCGGGTTTTATTTTTTTTGCTCACATAAGCAGGTTCTTAGTCCAAAGGCTACTACAGTTATAAGGTATGTAGTTTAGAATCTTAGCTACACTCTAAAATTTTCGCATACTATACAGAGATTGTTGAAAATGATAGTACCGAAGCTTTCTACATATTGGCAGATTATTTAAACTCTGCCTGACTCTCAACCGTGCCGAATCTATAAGAAAAATGTGTTCAACTATAGAGTCAAGTTATGAAAAAGAAAAGAAAGCATTATCTCTGCGGATTCGGCTTGTGCCAACTGTCAAATCATTCTAAGAAACGTATTTTAATGGATATATTTATTAAATTGTTTATAACTAACTTAACTGAAAGGAAGTGTTTATAATTATTTTATTGAAAAAACAATTATTGGTTATTAAGTCAACACTAACCTGTAAAATAAATATACTGGCCTAAATTTTGCAGTTATTAGCAGTATTATTAACTTATTTCATGCATGTCAATAATATAATAAACAATATATTGATATTATTAGTATACTTTTTATAAATACGCGCATTCAAGGTTTCCTTGCCTGATCCATAGTATGTGTTGCATACCTGCCTCCACCAACCTCAAAGGGAAACAACGGACCCTAACTTTTCACACCGCATCTTCAAGTACTCAAACCTGTCTATATATATACGGCGCTTGTCAGCAGTGCCTGGCACCGTGATCGTGTGCTGACAAGGTCTGCATTATGTATCATCATATATACAGTAAGCGTACTGAAAACAAGTACTTCGTATGACTCAAATAATTTTTTTTGCGTAACCCCAAATTTCTAGCTTAGTATTTTTTACAGAAAATTTGTTACATAGACTTTGTTTCAATTACAAATTAACGGCACACCTTAGATAAGTCATTTGCTTTGATCGACCAGCTAAATTTGTCCCGATTAACGATAACTAAATACAATAAGCAAGATTTATTGAAGTTCTCCTATTTATGTCAGACTCGTCACTATCTTCTTGGAATGCAAGAGTAAGGAAAGCGCTGGTATTTTGACATTGCTATTAGCTCAAACTAGGGCAAATCCGATTGATACAGCGCCTATAGCAGCTGCTGCTGCTGCTGCTGCTGCTGGCGTTGCTAATGTATGAATATTGGAAAAAGCATTATAAGAAACACTTCCATCCTGTACTACCATTGTCTGCTCTGGTTTTTTTTTGAATTGTAGAATAATAGCCATTAGAGCATCGCGGGTGTGGTCAAAGTCGAGAACGTTTTTTTATTTATGTTACAGTGAAATGATCGTCTGACTGAGTTTAAACTCTAACCGACCATACACAAAAAATATGTAGGTTAAAAATTTCTGTTGCAGGTTTATTCCGAAGGAAAAATGTGACAATTCTGGACAAGCGCGTCTGCACACAATAAGCAAGATAGACTCGCAGTGTACCTGAATTCAGGCCATGGCTATATCATCATCAGTTACTTTTATGCAGCGAGCACAGTTTGTTAGTTAGTTCAATAATTTTTCTACTTCTTGTGAAATCACTTCGACAATCATTGGGAAGTCCTTGCATTCCACGAGTAATAAACAGTTCGATGTTATTTGCTGACGAGTAGAGAGTCTGCATAAGGCGACTACCTATCCATAAATAGGTGATAATTCCGCAGAGAAATAAGAGTGAAAACACTAAAAAAAAAAATCCACGCGTAGTCTTCGAAATAGCTCTTAGCAACAACTTCATGTAGCGAAATTTTAACGGACATAAACATTTGAAAATGTAGAGCAATAACGAGAAAATGAAAATAGCTGATTCGCGCGCATCGCTGCTTTGAAGCGTATCGATTGAATTATAGTCAATATACTCATTGAAGGTCATCTCGCGGGCAAGCTCTGTGCGACTGTGCGCGACTTAGTCAATAATCGATCATGTTAAAGAAGGACAGACACATAATTCATATATGCTCCAATATGATACATACATCTTCATCAAGGTACCTGGGCTGGTATGATTTGTACGAAGCGAACTGTAGGTCAGTCTCATACGAACGATAGTGGCCGTTATCGAGGTGCACAAAACCATCGAGAGGAACAAATCTCACGTGTAGAACAACGATAAGATACTCCACCAAAATGTCACGTTATTATTTTGCTATACCGGCTAAACCAATATTGCAGTGAACCAAATATCAATAACAGTTCAATGTAGACCGTTGCTTGGAGCGTCGTAGGCGGGAAAGTACTTTATTTCTTGAGTTCAGCAACTTCTCTTCTTCTTAAAACCTATCTCAGTAATCAGGGAGCTCTTATACTTTTATTTTTTTTTATAGGCTACCAACCCTGCAAACAGAAGGTTTTCAAAAAAAATAAGCGTGAGAGTAACTCAAAACGCCACAATGACGTTAGAATATAAAGGGCATGGCCATAATTAAGCATCACTATAAATAAAAGAGAAGGTTTTTTGTAACTCTACTAACATTTTATCTATGCGAAACTATGATTTTAGTACAATAGATTATTTGATGATTCATCAAGTTTAAACCATCTGCTTATTCATTACTATCACTATTAAAACGAGCATATATAACACCTAAAATAATAGCTTGAGCAACTTCTTTCTGAACTTCCATAAGGAGCAGTTACAACCTTATAACGTATATTGCCAGCTACCTCATAAAATTTCAAGAGGATGGTGGTAATGTCTGCTGGCCATGATGATTTCAAGCGTCATACAAAGACATACTGAAAAAATGGCACCGACTACTACAAATCCAGATACCACTTTAAAAGCTATCTGCGACAGCAGAAGTGGTTTCATCATCAGCCAAATGCCGGGCAATTCCACAAGTACATCGGAACGACAATGGTGGATGCGTCAGATTAACTGAGGGCACTGCGCCCGAATGCCTTAAAATCGGCCACAAGTGTGAGAACTCCTCAAACGAAATAACGTGTGCTGTTAAAGTGTTGTCTCCCGTCATTACCGACACTCATTGAACTTTTAGTCTTCTGATGTTGTGCGATACCTCTGCTTGAGAGATCTGGTAAACTCTTGCTTCTTAGGATAATCTTCCGGAGGTGATCATATTTTGATACCGATTTTTTACCCTTTTGTCGGTGAAGACATGCGTTTCTCAGCCCTAACACTCAATGCTGTTGCAAAATATTTACATTACATGCTTCTTGTATTGCTTCTAGAAGCTAAGTAATGCACCTGTGTTTAAACGCTTGTAGAAATGTTTATTTATAATATAAAGGGTGTCATCAGCATGTTGAGGAATATAGCTAATTACCTGTCTGCGTTAGTCTCTAGCTGCCGTACACTGGATTTGAATGAAAACATGTTTATGTGAACACACAGGAAATTTTCGACGAAAGCCTTCGAAACCAGCAGACAATAATGATACGTAGCACTTATCGCGTACAGCCGTATGGGTAACTTAAAAGATGGCTGCCATGGAAGTGGTTTAGGTGCCCTTAGTGGGCTCATTCGGGTTTAGCATGCAATCTGTCCTCAGCTGGGTGAAATAGGAGGTAGTCGTTCACATATGTATGAACATCACAGCTAGTGCGAGCAGCGCCAGGTAAATTCTTCTAGACGGTCTTAATTATATTGAACGCGTGCGTACTAGGCCAACTAAACGACGGCTTTCCCGCTCTAATCTGACATTGATGATGATCGTGAAACACCTACATTATGTAGAGGTGTAGATAACAGACAAAGAACAAATATGCGACTATTTAGAATAAGAATGACGACATTGCGTTAGACACATGTCAGACTCTTGCGTCGGCCCATCAGGCTCAGCATAAGGAGATCAAAATACTCAATTTCATTTGGAATCTGTCCTCGCCTTATAGGGTATGCCTTCGCTTAGTACAATATGAATCCACAATAAAAACAAAATAGCCTTTACGAAAAATGTCAAATCTGTAGCAAACGAAGTATAATTTTCGAGCTTTAGTCGAGCTTTGTTTACTAAATAACAACTTCGACATTTCATGTTAGTCAATTCGTAAAATTAGAAAGCAGGCATTGTAAACGTTAGGAAAATAAATTTTTACTTGATTAAGGCTAACAGCTAAGAGACAGATCGAATTTAAGCGAACTAAATTTAATACACAATAGTGAGCACCTCGGTACAATCCAACTTGAAGTGGTAAGAAGTGGTAAGTCGTTTTCGATAACAGCTAATGAAGTTTACTCATGGACCCAATCAGCTGTATAGACATATGTCGTGCATTAACAATAATAATCGACAACAAACATTTGTTAACAATTATTACATAGATCGAGTGTATGTATTTATTATGTTAATGGTTCTTCTCTCAAATGTTGCCCTTCCTCTTTACTTTGACAATTCTATAGCGCTTGCTGTATTCCATAGGTCCCTGTTATAAATATGCTGGGTTGGGGACAAAATTTTATTTTTAATTCGAATTTTAAAAATAGATGCTCCTGATGAAAGGAAGTGCATTTTCGACAGATACTATATTTCGCTACCGTAACAGTCCAGATATTTGCCTATGAGAATTGCTCAAAGATGATTTGCTACATTAAAAGATGCCATTTTAGACCTAATCACAGTACAGGTTGTTACGGTATATATGTGTATTTGTCAACATTAGATGAACGAACGTCTGAAAAACAGCTTAACGAAGGACGTTCTGGGACAAAACATTTCAGTGTCTGTAAGTCCAGAATAAGCGTACTCGATGCTGAACCAATAAGAATTCATGTATAATACACACGAAAACTAAGTACGAAATTCATGTTGACCATTTGACTCTACCTGTACCATCACATAACGAAAGGCTCGTATACGACATTTGCAGATCGAACAAATAATCACTGTGAGAAAATAAGAGGCTCATTTTCTGAGCTGTTTTACTAAAAAGGAAATCAAAAACAATTGAAAATATATATACATATTGCCGAATTTTTTTTACAGCGATTGGGCTATTTTAAGGAAAAATTTTCATCAAGCAAGCTGGACCTCACACCGTTATTAGAACCTGGCGAGATGCGATTTTTTCTCAAACAGTGACATTTTAACCAGTCCCTTATTATATATTGATACAATGGCACTTTGAAGTTGCATGTTTGAGCAAGTTTTCGATTCACTTAGTTGATCCCCTTGGAAATCTTGCTATCGGTGTGTTTATATCAAGCGCGTGATAAATTTGACTGAAAGCTTTGCGAGCACCTCTTGTATACCTTATCGAATAAGAGGAACGAAAAAAATTGCCAGCTTTATAATAATGAAACACATACAATAAAAAATAATACGTTGATTATTTTTTCGATACATTTTGGTTTATTCTCATTAGTAAACTGTATTTGCTTTTATGACGCGATGCTCCGATTCGTGGTCCCAACTTTGACAGCAACACAGAGACAGCCGCCTTTGTTTATAATATCTTTGGTATATTAATGACTGAGCAACATTTTTATATTATATACGGCGTTTTAGAAATATGAGAAAATATCTACATGTTTCCACCTGCATGACTAAAATACAAAGATATGTCTGCCTATGACCCTCTATATATATATATATATATATATAATATTATGCAATGAATTTGTCATTGAATATCTAGAGTCATTTTGAACTCCAACATAACACATGAGTTTATAAGAAGTACCTGTTTAATAACAATCATAAGAGAAAGAACAGGTAGAATGAAAAATACAGTAAAGCTTAGATGGTTGCTAGGGCATAATGTCCATTAAAAGATTCTGCGTTTACCATTTATGACAGAAACGGCGCTAAATATTGACAAACCTGTTCTCGGAGTAATAAATGTGTGCGAGACTGTTATCTCAAAGACCATTCAAAAGGTAGCATAGCATATATACAAAATTCACTCATACTATGTGTATTATAACTCTCTAAAATAAAATATTATGTTTCTCACAGAGTAAACGGTGTTTCGAAGATTCAACGAACAAAATCAATGCGCAGCTGTACGACGCCGAAATCCGAAATTTTGCCTTTTTTTGGTTAACCCAATCTAACCTTCTAACAAGTTATTTTTGTGGAATCGATTGTTCCATGATTTTAATCTTTATGCAGAAAAAAAGAGCGCCAACACAGATGCAGCATTTTAGTTACAAACACCTTTTTTAATTAGGTTTCATAAAAAAACAGTGATTGAATAGCTATTGAAACTGTTTTAACATCATCAGCTGCGCAGGAAAACTACTTATTACATAAATTTCTTTCGTTGACGGATTTTTCAGCCCCAAGATAGGTATGAGAAGACGGTACAAATGCTTAGTTGATGCTTTAGCTTGAAGATCTGCAAACAGTTTTGTAATTACATTCTGTATTTAAATCTAACTGTTCGTTTCGACTGGCATATAACTTATTTAAATAGACGCACCAAAGCTTCTGATGGGATTTTCGAGAGCACATTATACACTGAGGGTCTATTGCATTGACTAGGTAAAAAAGAAAGAAAACATCATCAACCATTAAGCACCCATCCTGCTGCAAATAAGAAAATGCATTTCAATAACCTAAATCGGAGCTAGGCCCATATATTTTCTTAAAACAACTTTGTGTTACAGTAATAATTATACATTTGTATATGCTCCAGACTAATACAACTCATTTGACACCTAACAAAGCGGGTGTTACTAACTGTCGACAAATTGTACGTTATATAAATTCCGTTAAAATGATGAGGTGTTAATCCTTCCCGAACTATAAAAGATTAGCTATAATCAACGCCACTTTTGTTACTAATGCTTAGAGAAGCCTTGCGGCGATAACAAGAGAGATTCAACTTTGTGTCTAGCTTTTAGGTGCCTTTTCAACGCAGTTCTCTCTCTCGCTCGGTAGCTGCACAGCGGGCAAGCCTGGGGTCGTTCGCCGGTGTGAATTAGGATATGGTTGGCCAAGTGAGAGCGCATGTACGCTGAAAATTGGCAATAAGGGCACTGGAATGGTTTTTTTACACCTGGTTGATGCTTGTACATGTGGTATCTGAAAAAGAATAATTATTACGACTAGGTTCTGTCTATTTTTTACTGTTATCTCTAGCTTGTAAGATCCTTGGCCGGTTTGTTAAATGCATATTTGCCTAATTGGGAAACAGCTTGTGGCTAATCGCAGTGCTTACGAAAATGCAATTAAAGTGATAATACTGCAAAAGTTCATCACAGCTACAATCAAAACGTTAAATATGCCGTGAATTATAGAATTGATCATGTTAGTTACCGTATCGTTTGAGGATTCCTGCATTTATACTCGCAGTGGTTGCATGTAATGAACCCATTCGAGTCCATGGTGGCGTCGATAATAGGCTTGCTTGGACTATGCGAAAGACTCATCGCGGCACTGTCAATTAAATCCTGCTGCTCCGGAACTTCTGGGTCATCCTCAGCAATGACCAGTTTCTTTCCATTTTCAAGGTTCGTACGCCAGGGACAATAACACACAAAAGGCTTTGTTAGTTAGACTAACAAGCTAGAATTATGAACTCTGTTACTCTATTCGGCCAGCTACGGCACGCTGCGACTGCAAATGTGATGTTATTTTGTTGCGCAACCGAGCGAACCGGCAGTCTAAAATCTTTTTCATTTGATCGGTAAAGTATACTACAGTACTGGGTAATATAGAAATAATAACAATATTATGTATGTTTGCAGCTAAACATGGGAATTCTTATTTGAAAAATCTTTACAGCATTTTACAGGTCTATCCCAGTACAGTATGTAAATAATGGAGGTTAGCTTCCTATCCCAGAAACAATCAATGATGAATTGGCTAAACGGTTGGTTTGATAAATTCAAAAAGGCCTTAAAATAGCGTACGAACATTGGGAACATCTTCATCATCTGGAATTTCTTCCTTCACCGCAATAGGAGAGGATGCTTCGGATGGGCTACCATTTCTTGTTGTTGTAATGAACCACTCTGAAAAACAAATTCGTTTCTTAAATTTTGGAAAAAAAATACACGCTAGGATGTCTTTTGAGCTTCGTAACAAAATCTTTTATGTGGGCACTAATTGCGCATTAAAATTTTACATGAAGTCCATATGCTTTAACCAACACTATAGGTATTTCGCTAACGGAACTTAAACGCCCTAATCGTCATGTATAATTTGATTTGCTATAGTAACGCGTACACGTGATGTTTGGCGTTATTGTTCGAGCCACGATCGGTTAAATTAGAATTTGGATTCATTTAACCGTACTCACTCAGTGGATACAGTAAATATTAGTAGGTATGGCTTAGAAATGTTTTTATTAACTGCTATATATTACTATGGTCAGTTAAATGGAGCGCGAATGGATGTTTTGAACCACAAACCGTCGAACTGTCGTAACTGGAAAGATAAAGAAGAGTCTTTAAAAAGACCGACAAATTTAATTTCAATTAGTTATTATTATTATCTATGCGGTGGTCAAGTAGCTTTATTAAAAACTACTTGACTACCGCATAAAAAGACTAGTTGATGACTACTGACCGTCAATGAAAACCGCGATCGCGTCTCTAGGCAGTTATCTGTTCGAAAACTTTTGAAGCGTTTCAACATATATCAGAGCGCTGTCAGTGAACAAGACCTTGCAAACTTATTGCTCTGTGAAAGGTACGAAAGTAAGTAGTTCAGAGTCCTAAGCATTACAATTACATTTTTATTTTCTGCTTGTGAAAATATCAATAAACTCAGTGAGTGGTTGCTTTTAGATTGTGATGTGAATCTTAATCGAATGGCTGTTTTGATGATGAGAAGATGTCGACTCACCTGCAATAATAGGAAAAATTAGAATAAACGTTTCACGATTTAAACTCTAACGTATGTGTCGTTCATTTATATATCATGTCGAAATTATTGAATAAATTACTAATGAGCTAAAAATTTCTTTACGTTATATATAAAAACGTTATATCGTCCGTAGGAATTTGCCTACCTTTTCTTCAATTAATTTACTCTATAGGTAACCCATGGTCGATGGGAATTTTCTATTTTTACAATACGTACTATCTATTGGACTGATGGTGCGTTGGTAACGTGTTTGTTTATTAAACTAGGTAAACACGAGAAGTGGTCTGGGTTTGAAATGTAGCCGTGTGTTTTCGTGTTGGATGCCACCTGTCTGAGAATAACTTAACGGCACTGCCGAACGTAAAAACCAGGTAAGCATTTTTCATAAGTACGACATTTTTCGAGCATTGTTCTTAGCTTAAGTACGATGCAAAGTAGGAATTTACCACATTACATATCAGAGATAAAATTGTGCCAATAAAATATTAAGTATAATTTAAACCTAACTGAAGGTTTCTTGCATTATCTACTCTAGAGCACTACAGGATAAGCGCAAGCGATCAGTATAATCCGTCGATTGTTTTCACGTTTTATCCTCTGACTTGGATCTATCGTGACAATAGCATGTTCTGAGTGTAATTTCAACTCAAAGGAAGTCGTCAAAGATGGCTGCTACAGGTGGAAAAAAATGCTTCGTCAACATCTTCTGTGTTATGCATTTCGTAAAGGCTAAAATGCTGCCAAAACAGCTTGAGATATTTATTTTGTCTTCGGTAGCGACGCTATTCCTGAAAGGGCTGTTCAAGAGTGGTTTGCCAAGTTTTAAAACGGTGTCGAAGACGTGGAAAATGTTCTTTGCCCTGGTCGATCGTTTGAGTTCGATGACGCCCATCTACCGCCACTTTTAAAGGAAGAAAGCGTACAGACATCTCGGGAATTGACCGAAAACCAGCAGCCACACGACTGCTGTAAAGTGTGCTAACTTCAAATCCTCGGGTTTGCACTGAAATTTGTCGCTTGGGCATTTCATAAACTCTCTGAACACAACTCTGCGTTTGTTAGGACTGTTAGGGCCTGATCCATTCGGAATTGAATTCATTGGGAAGTAGAGACATTTTTATGGGAAAGTTGTGTAGACTAGACTGCGCTATCTAACAAAGAAACCAGCAAACGACGTCAGATAATCCTGCTCCATGACAAGCGAGGCCATGCACGAAAAACTTCGTTAAAGCTGTTTTTCTAGACTTAGAAGGGGAGGTCGGATTTTAGTTTCTTTTGTTCGCTTTGTTTTTTCCGCATTTTTCTAACCTTAACATCAAAACGTAACTGAAAAACTATTTTGAGACTAAACCCACTACCTGTTAGTGAGACGGCATACATTATTTGCGGAGATACACAATAATGAAGTTATTGTTACAGGAATGAAAAATGTGGGGTTTTGCATTTAGTAGAAAAAAAACTCATTTTTTCAGCCTAATATATAGCCAACGCGTTAGGCCAAATAGTGATAAATTTTTCTCACATATTAGCAATGTCGGTTTTTCAACTCATGTACCAGAAAAATACTATGTGTGGGATGACGAAACTAGGTGCTCACATTATGCCCCAAAACATTTCCTTTATCGAACACCGGGACTCCCACAAAGATATGTCTTGGCAGTTGTACAGTTAAAATCGTCAACAAAGGCTTTGAATTTTCAAAAGATACGACTCTAATCTATAAATTTTAAGTGTACATATGCTATTTAAATAACGGATACATATCAATGGCACTAGTAGTTTGATAAAGAATCGAATAGTCTCCTTGTTTATGTAGAGTTCTGATAGCTTTGTATCGTAATAAAGCTAACTTTCATTTTTCTCTGTTTACACGTTGTGGGTCAGAGTAGTTCTGATCACTAATTTAAAAGAATCGAACAAATATAATTCAATCAATCAGTAATATAATTGGAAAATAATAGAATATCGAAAGCGTTAAATAATTTTAGAAGTAGTAGCACGCCGGTGAAAAATTATATTTGTGTTCACTGATAAGACAGAACTTCGTCGCTTATTGAAGAAAATTCTAAAAACTCCAGCGATATGAGTCAGCAGGTTATAACTACATGTATTAGACGTCCATGTTAGACCCCAAGTGCGGCAATATACTTTTCATGAGGACAGATGATCTTTTTCTTGGATTACTGCAGGTGAAGCTCATTTTTGTCGAAAAGTAGATGAAAAATTTGGGAAAGTATACCTTTCCCATTGTCATTCTATAACCAAGTAGTGATTTTCTCATAGGTTGGTATCTGTAATACTTGATAAACTATCAGAGGTTAGTCAACTAAGTTAACGATACTTTATATCCTATAATTTCTAACTGTAAAGCATTCGCACTATAAAAGATCAAGCAATAATATAGAGTAACACAGCGACAAGCAGAAATATAAGTCATGTGATGACCCGTAGACAGTCTTCCCCAAATGATACCAAAACAGGTACGATTGCGTTCTATGCTCGATGAAGCGCGATGTAGACGCATGCTTCTAACCATTGTTTTTATGTCCGCATATATTTCAGATCAATATTAATTGAGTTCGATTTATTTTGTGAAGGAGATATTGCCAAACGATCATACCAATTTTTACGTCTAAAAGATATATTTTTTCTTTAAAAATGGCATAGAAACTGCTGCTCAAGAAAGGGTGTCCTTGCACATAAGTTACTATGCACTGAGACACAATTTTTACTTTTCATTCGTACAATAAAGCGCTTCCCTACGTGTTTCATACCGTTTACATAAACTACGAAGCATGCAATGCAATTAGGTACAAGCACACAGATGCGATGATACACTTCTACATTTCTAAATACAGGAATTATAAAAGCATTAACAAGCACTGTAAAAATTTACACACACACACACACACACACACACACGCACATAAATACACTCTATTGCGGAGGGGACGCTTGCCGTTATCTTACAGTCAAAGGGGTAAATCGGGAGTTCTTTTTCCCGTTAGCTAACATTTAGCACATATAACGGTCACTTGCCATCGGTACTGACTGGCGTCAGACTTCGCGCCACGGCTCTAGTCGCAACGGTGCGCGATCTGAGCACCTCAGCAAAAGCACTTCAGCTATCAATACGAAAGGTGCAACAACCGTTGAATAACGGTATCGCTTTTCTGCACGCCGCTCGGCATAGAAGCTTGCTACCAGAGCCTCACTACAGCACACATGTTAAAGGTATTTCGTAAGGGAGAGAAACTCTTGGTGTGGCAAAAGTAATTCCAGTTCTATTCTCTATATTATGCGCTCACACAGTCTGTAATAATACAAAGTAGGAAGCTGCTAGAAAACATCGATCGCATTAAGCTGACTGTGTGGAGGAGAACTAAAGCTTCTATGTTATGCTACCATATGACTGGGATGAGACAGTGGATCTACAAATCAAAACATTCGATTTCGCTGAGCGCAAAGTACTAGAAAAACTTGTAACCGAGTGTAATGAGTTTTTGTAGGAAGCACTATTATTATTATTATTATTATTTTTGACTTTTATCGTGTCTTGGTTGCTTACCGCAGTTCTGTGTCGTTCTGCATGGTGCACACAGTAAGAAGCTGGGGTAAGTAAGAAGCTGGGGCTATATTTTTATGTTTTTACAACAGAGGTATTAATTATCGATAACTGTTACTCCTTCAGGGTGACTGTGCCGGCGTCACGTAGTAAGCGTCTGGGCATATATTAAACGTTTCAAATAAATCTATCTATTTTAAAGTGTCTAATAAAGGTAATTCGTTTTCTATTGAAGATGAAAAGAATCGTACATTAACACAAAATGGCGTTGCTAGCCAAATAGTCAAGTAGCTTTGCTTAAAAGTATAGGAAGTGAAATTTAGTGTAGTCAAATGTAGTGAATTTTTCAAGCAAGCTTTCTTATTTCTCATTTTGTTTTTCAACAATTGTTGTGCATCTAATAATCATTACGTTCGGCATCACAATAAAAAGCTACACTCTGACTGGATGTTACGGGAGCGTCTTCATAGAAATGTATCAGCAATTAGCTAAATGTGGTCTCCTTTTAAATACAACAGAGTTGCGAAGCATTACTTATAGAGTCGCCTTTAGATACGAGCCTTTTAAACAATACAACGTTTTTTTTTCATTAATTTTCATAACCTGAATGGTGCCCAGTAGTTTCTACTTTTTAACATATGTGTATTTCCATAAGCTTTTGTCTTAATTGAATATTTAACGAATTAAACATTTCGTCTACATGGCTGAGAATCAGATATGTTCAAGATAATCGACCGATGACTAATCAATGTTCGAGTACTACGTAAACGAACCTTAGAAAGATCCTACGTACTACCATGAAATCCATTACACGTAGTAAATTTTCATAGTAGGCAGAGTTTCAAGGCGAACATATAGAATATAATCGCGACACCTGGGAAATCGCAGTGTATCAACGAGTTTGAATGCAGTTTTTTGCGTTTCTCGATGATTTTGGTGTACGTAAAAATCGAGTAATTTTTTGAGGAGTACAATGGCATATCCTATTAGGATACTGCACGGCTTTTAGCTGGGGGCTCGTAAGAAGAGATAACAGCTAATTCATTGGTTGGGCTTTCAACCTAATGGTTATGGTGGTTGCTAGAATTTTTAAATATAAATGAGTTCGGTTTAGAGGAGAGTTATGCTTGAAAACTATATTGCTGGCGACAGCTTTGCCAGCAACCAAAATACACTAACAAACACAATTACGCAGTAGCAAAATGTAGGCGCTTGACCAATGTAGCTTTCCTATTCACTCTAATCGTATAATTCTTTGATACTGGTTTGAACCATGTTAAATCTATTAAAAGTGAAAAACCCATCCTAGTAATAAAACATGACATCGCGTCGGAAACAGAAATCATCATTTGTGTTTCCGATACAAAATTTCTTATGAATAATATAGTTCATAAAAAATTCATGCATCCTTATGGTCGCTTCTTCGAAATACAACGATGTTTAAGACTTGGATGAAAACGCAAAATTAGGGCATTGCCTACCTTTGGGCTACAATCTACAATACGAATCCCAGTCTACACCAAGCGCAAACTAAACACGCTTACCTGTACATTCAAAACGGATAGTATAAATTAATTAGTGTTTAACGCATAAGTGCATTATGCCACCCACATGGTAGCGTTAAACACGACCTTGAGAAAGCAGATTGGCCCCGAGGTAGCCGCCCGTTCCACTACCTTAGATTATATTTGTACTCGATGTTTCAAGCAGAGTTTAATATAAGAATATTTTGATCTTTTAGAATCTGCCACAAGTTTTTAGATCCGCAATGAATCGTTTGAATATGATCACCTTAATTGTACTATTTTTGCTTGTCTGTCAATCAATATAATTCAAAATATCAAACAACTCATCCTGACACAATATAGCGGACATATCGTGTTGAGAATGCCAGAATCCATATAATATTCGCGCTAATTTAAAAATAATATTATACGCGATGCTTAGTTGATTCAAATATGGATAGCTGCGTGAGGTTGATGGTACGAAAGCAGTCGAGCGCGTTTCGACTTCACTTAAACGAAGGAACACCCTGCTTATCAGTCGTATTCGTGGTGGACGACTCCGTGGACTCTATTAATTCCGACCTGGTCGAGGTCCTACAGGAAAATCAGGTACCGCAAGGGTAAGTTGTGTAAAGTATTTTACTGGAAAACATTATTCTTTGCGAACATTATTAGTCAAGGTTTAACTTTAAATTGAATTCAGTGGCCGGATATGTACTTTATTAGATTTAGCTGTATATATTTATTAACAATTTGACATCTCGGTTTGTGATACGCCTACGGGATATTCAGAGCCAGCTGCAACGCCTCTGAGTAATAACACAAACACAAGCAAAAAAAGAGAAAACAAATTAACATGAATTCATTTAATCAAGTTCATGATAATCTGGTATAATAAAAGAAAAGATTGGTTTTTCTAGTTGTCCTCAGGCAATTTAAAGAGATATGCATATCTTTTTTGACATTAAGTGTGCTTTTACCTTGATATTCAATATCATTACACAAACATCATCAGAGAATTACACAAACAGAAAATTTAGTCAAAGATAGCTTAGTAAGTTTATTAGTTCCAAGAAATGCGTTTTTGTGGTTTTATTGTTAATTTTAATGAAAAAGAGTTTTGCATGTCTTTCATCCGCAAAGATTCATAAGCAGACAACGGTTTTGTGGGAAGGTCGTTTTCCTGCGATTTGTCTCTTTTTTTTTGCCTCCACACATAGCTTGCAACGTATATTTCAAAACAAACAAGAAAGTATTAGAAAAATTGACTTTAGATAATTTCAAGCTTTGATTAAATCCTAAAGCGTAAGAAAGACACTAAAAACCTTATTTAAATGTATATTTTTATTTTATTTTGACATATGCTTTGATATTGAAATAAAAATTTACACTACAAAGAAAAGCGAGATTGCGCAACTGGTTACCTTCCAAGGAACTGAAGTTATACTAGTTTCTGTTAGGTTTCTATGACTCACTGAATACCTCATACAGATCGGTATATTGAATGAATATTTCTTATATTTATTTCAGTTTAAAAACCGTCAAAGAGACGGCATCATTGCGTGTAGATACCAATTTACCTCAAACTCAGTTTCGTGTTGAAGAACTTGTACGTTCTCGACAAAATGTAAGTAAACTGTATGGAAGCAGAGATGCCCTAATGTCCTAATTTTTTTACCATTTATTTCTTCTTCGTGTAACTTAAGTGCGAATAAAACTAGATTAAATTTACTGAACAGTCTACGTTACATTTCAGCCTTGGACGTCATCGTTTATCTGTGCCGTATGTCGAATAGAAACGCACAATTTTCAACAGCTGAATATACATTATCGGTGAGGCTATTATTTTTAACAAGGGGTATGGTGCATGTATAAATCTTTATGGTTGAGGATTCAGTAAATGCATTAGTCAGTGCTGTCTCGCGCTTCCGAAGTAATGTTTTATATTTACTATATTAACTTGTCCACTTTAACATCATTCGTGTTACAACTGTATGTACCTATATATATGATTTTACTTTAACATCGAAGTATCAACGCATAGAATGCGTAGAACTCCACCAAATAATTTTCAGCTTTCCAATTTAAAAATTTGTCAGAATTATTGTACCTACTAATGTTACGAACGACGAGATGTGGCGGGTCTACGACGAGTGCTTTGTGCATGGTCGTCCACGTTTGCTTGCTCCGGCGTTTGCATGATATACATATGATGTTATGCTGACGCCCCGGAAAGTATCTAATACCTTACTTATTTCGCTTTATGTCCAGCGAACACCTGGTGGATGGTCCTTTGAGATGTTCATATTGTGAACGAGCGACGTTTTTTCAAAAGCTTGCCACCTTCAAAGAACATCTTCGGAGTCATTTGGAAACCACCAGAACAACCTCAGGCGTGACAAACTGTGTCAGTGACTGCACGATGACACCTAAAAAATTCGCAGCTGAATGCGAGATGTGCCATAAGAAATTCCATACCGTAAAAGGTTTGGGAGCGCATCGGAGAACTCATAAAGCTCAACCTGGAGAAGTTGAACTTCAGAAAACCCACCGAAAAGACCAACGGTACCGCTCAACAGGTGTGTGCTAATACTCTAGAGTCTTGTTCGCATAAAAGCAGTAAAAGTTTACCAGATTTCATGTACTGAACGTTTTTTTCAGTTCATCTCATTTGGACGGACAGTATATCTAAATAGCCTCATGTTAAACAGGAATTTCTTAGCACCACCGCTGGAGGGTAAAATACGTTTACGACAAATATTATAATAGGTATACATAGCAAGTAGATTAAAAAAATAGATTTTTTGGACATTTATTATGTGGGCTAAATTAATAAGACACATTTTGTAATTCTGCTTGCTATTAATGTCAGAAATATGCATAATTTCGAACACTTCATTAATTCTAACAAACAAAACGGAAGCATATTGATTTGTCACGCTGTTTGCATTCAGAAGTGTATACTTGTAGACGCTTATATATTATATATATAGAAGTGTATACCTGTTATACCTGTAGACATTTGAGAGTTTTCATTAAAGTTAATGTGTAATTTTAACTTTAACCAGATGAGAAGACCAACGAAGCTCACGGAATAACTCAGCAGTCGGAACGACCTGCAACGGTGCGTGAATTGCTGGCTGGTTCTACCTGCCGCCCTGGATCGAACCTTGTCACAAAAAAAGGCCTGCTTCTTACTTGCCCTATCTGCAACGCGGTCTTCAGCTTACAGACAAAACTGGGTATTATCACCTTTTACAATATGGAATCGCTACATCCTTTATCGGTGTATGTGGTGTAAATGGAGTGTATATCATATATGTATGTATTTCTAGAGTAGGCTGTTGACAACACTTTTTAATTGATAACTTTCTTGCATTAATACTATGTATATGGCCGCTTTATATATAGCTCCGTTTAGGAAAATATGTAGATGACCCGCGACTTTGCGACACATTAACTTCGACGAAGATCAACAAGAATTGGCTTCGGTTCTATTAGAGACTATTAAGTAATAAGTGTAAATTGTAGACGGACTGTGCTTTTTAGATGGAGTTGCGTGACTGGATTTAGTGTATTAATGTTATCTTCTGGTTCCAGAGTCTCACATGCTCCGACTGCATCACGAACAGCTAACTGACAGATGTCCTCAATGCGATAAAGTTCATTTGTCCATATCTCAGCTCCGAAATCATATACTCGAATGTCACACAGGTTCATATCTTTGGCAAGAATACAGAAATTTTGTTTTGATGTACAAATGTATTACTGTACAACAATATGAATACAAACATTTTCGATGGGTTAATTACACATGGGTCTCCTTCTCGTAGAACATCCTCCTCAGAAAAAAATTTTTTGTTTTAAACACAAAGTTTACCGCTTTCAGGTCAAGCTTTTTCTTAACGGATCCAGTTATAATAAACGAATTAACAAATAAGGTTTTTCTGGTGTATGTGAGCGTAGCTCACTTCTCTTTCTTGACGGAAGCTAGTTCAGACCCCTCAGGACATCCGCAAATGTCATGTAACCATTGCTCGCAAGTCTATCATGATCCTGTGGAACTTCTCCGTCACTGCAAACTTGTAAGTATTCAAGATCCTAGTGCGTTACAAAATACAGTTCTGTTAAATGTACATTGGAATGAGAGGTTAAGCCTTAGCCAAAAGTTATCCGGAAAAAATTACCATAAGTGCGTATAAATATTATGATCACCATGTTCAGAAAACTTTTAACTTTAAACGATAGGTGACGAAGTTATGTCAACCCCAAAGTCTTTCGTTCACTCCTTATGTCGTAGTTAAAATTCAATATTGACAGCAGAAGGTTAGTTATGTATGAGATCACGGTCCGTAACCTAGTGCATGATAACTAGCCTCTGTATGGGTCCAGCAGAATAAAAAGCTAATCTGACTGAAGCACATGACGAAACGCATAATCAAAATGCTCTTTGTAATATAACAAAGTTATCAGGGGTTTATGATAAAAGACGCTACATTCTATTTCAGATCCACTCAGATCACTGTCGCTCACTATATTGTCCTCACTGCGGCAAAAAATTTTCTACACAAAAACGATTTGCCAATCATTTAGCTTCCAAAGGTTAGGTTCGTCAATGCATATTAAATTACCCTTAAGAGTCGTTTATTTCTTATGTGGTCATGATGAATTTGGCTTATATTATTTGAGTCATATTATTAATTAACATATTTGCTTTCATTCTGTTAAGCTACTTAATAAATCCAAAATTTTTTAATGAAAACATTTTAAAAATCTAATGCAAAATAACTCTTTATGTAAAAAAGAGGTTTAGAGTTCTATTATTGATATACATTTTATTAAACATTTTACATCTATCAAATTTTATAAATGTTTAAAAATCAAATTAATTTTTGTGAATATATTTTTAGAAAAAGGAAACTTGTAAAGTATTATTATTTGTATAATTGATAATATTATTATTACTATTATTATTATTATTACTACTATTTTTTTAAGCATTAAAGATTTGTCTCATTATTAAGACTGAGGCCAAATGTATGAGCTATCGATTTATGTTACTATATAATATTAAAAAAATTTCTTAACAGTTATCATTAAGATTATAATGTCTATCATTACTGGATTTTTAAACCTTAACAGTAAGAAGGATATGTTTACATCCTATGTATGATTGAATATTTGCTTTGCTAAAGAAGTACTGTATCTTTAAAAATGAATTTTGTAGGAAATGAATGCGCCCGAAGACCATCTTGCCAGATATGTTTTAGGGGCTTCTCTTCTCAGAAAGCTCTGGCCGATCACATGCGTTCGATCCACCCTCAAGATGGGCAGATTCATAGGTTAGTCTGCGTCTCTCAGTCAGCAAATTGATCACGTAGAACCAATGTTTCGAGGTTGATAATCCTGCTATTATTAATGACCCTATTATTTTCCGCTGGATACATGCCGATGCGTTTTTATAATTGCTATCAACCGTTACATTATTTTCTTTCAATAATTCCTATTAGCGATAAAGTCAAGTGTTTTCTCTGCGTGTTTTCCCTTCATTATACAGGATGTGGTACTGCACAGAATGCAATGAAGGCTATGCAACAAAAGCAGCGTTACGATACCATATTAAAGGTATGGATCTTAATGCGACCCTATATATATGTTCCCTTCGACATAACATATTATATGCTTAGACCATATGCAGAAAGTATTTAGATACTACTCTATATTGCTATCGTGTTGATCGACGTTGTAGCATTCTTATGACTTCGTACCGGTGTTTCTGATATAGTGCAATATGCAGTTTTTCAGGAAGTATACGCACAAAATATTTTATTTAGTTACAAAGTTTAACAGATAAATGCAAATGTCAACTTACATGTTCAGCGAAACATGGATCTGAACGTTTTCCTTGCACGTATTGCGATAAGACGTTTGCTCTACCGGTGCAGAGACACCGACACGAAAGTCGTGTTCACCAAGGGGTAAGTACCAATTCCAGTTTCATTCGAATATGAAAAAACTATTATTCGTAGCGCGCACAGATAATTTGACCCGTTAGTTTTATAGTTTATCTATTTTTATTACTAAACTAAAGTATAATTTTTAACTGTGAGTTGCTTAGTGGTGCATACACTCACTCATTTATATTCCACAGAGTCCAAAACGTTATGCATGCAATTTGTGCTCGATGGCGTTCTTTACGACGAGAGAACTGCTCCAGCATCTTCTAAACGGCCACAAAATCGTGCCGGACGTGAATGAGCGCGGGGAGGCAATTCTACCTGATGGAACGGTTAGTTTATATCTACATTATATTAAATTAATGATAAATTGAAGTAACAGATACGCGTCATTTGTTCGTCGACTAGACATATACCACTGTAAATCGATTTGCCGTTACTTTCCGAGTAACGACCTTAATCTCCTTTAATATGTAGAGACAGAGGATACAGTGAATATTTATGTAGACTGTTAAGTATCGTGTGTTTGTGTGTGTATACTTAGAAAATCGCGTAAAATTGTGACAGCCCTGCTTTTTTTGGTTAGTGGTAATCGTTCTCTGTACACTGGCAAACACAGCGCACGGTGGCTTGTCCTACCCTAAACAATTAATTGAGGAATCAACAAATTATTCTAAGAGCACTGTTTTCATTACATTTACCTGAGATTATATTCAATAAGTAAAATAATAAACGTCAAATTTTGGTCGATCAGAGCAAAAATTACCATGAATGTAATAGTTCAGGTTAGTCTGTATAAAATTTGCATCCCCTCTTTATGAACTTACGTTTAGTTTGGATTCCTGTATTACTAATAAGGAAAACTATAATTATTGTTTATGGTTTCTTACATATTTAGGTGGGTCCCACAATGAAGTATTATGCTTGTCAACACTGCTCGCACATGACGTATTCCCGAAAAACTTTTATTCGTCACCAGGCGAGCCATACAGGAATTTGGCCATTCAAGTGCGACGTCTGTGGTAAGGTGTGTGAACATAGCAGCAATAAAGAGATTTAGATGTTGCGTACCAGTACTATTTTAACAATGACAGTGCTAAAGCAATAAAATTACATTAGATATGGGCAATTACAGAACCCGTTTCCGCAAGCATCATCTTACCGATCTTTAAAAAGTTGAGCAAGTTAACCACTTCAGCAAAGAGTTTTTTTAACACTGATGACAAGGATATTGAGGTCATCCACATTCTGTAATTAGTTCTTCCCTTATAATGCACGTGCGGATACTATTTAATGGATTCAGTGGAATTACCATTCCTCTAAACAAGCAGATTTTTCTGTAAGTATTGTTCTTCGATGGAAACACAATTACAATTACGTGAAAGCAGCTTTTGTCCAGAGGTATGAATCGGCGACGAGAAGCTCAGTCGGCTGTTTGTTTGGATCTTTTTTAGATTCCGAGACTAAGACGCCTGCATTAGGGAGCTAACGTGTTCATGACTTCCTTTCAGGGCTTTTCGGAACGTTTTCAAGCTTTAAAACACGTCCGAGTCCAACATACCGTAGCACCAAATAATAGTCGATGCGATGCGCGAACAGCTTCCAGAACAAACGACAGGTCCGCGCACGAAAACGAACAGTGCACGCAGTCTGTTGGTGAAGAGATAGCGTCCCAGGCTAAAGACACAGTTCACACTTTGTTTACCAGCAGTAAGATTATACCCGGCTATGGAAAACGAGAACACCATAACAAAAACCCTGAAAAACAAATGTTAGAGGTTCGTATCGCACTAACCTAAAGGATTATCGTATAGTTATGGTAGTTTTCTATATGCAGCGGACTGTTACTATATTTAGTATAGTTAATTAAAAAGCAATGCGTCTTTGAAGCACTTGCGTGTGTTAAGATTAATGCGTTACATTTTTCCTACAGTGTTCTGCAGCACAAATGGTCCTATACATTTACGCACAGTGTGTGTATTCCCTGAAAATTACAATTTGTTGGGCGTTCGTAGTAATTTTCGATAGACGATTTATCGGTCAGTTGGTCTGGTGTTGGTCTGTGATCAGTTGTATATGAGCAGCGCCTTTTAATAATTATCACTCTAATTTTTTCGGGATGGATGCGCAAATGTGTGTAGCCGAAACTCAACAGAATAAGAAAACCTAAAATATCTTAATTGTATTTGCAGTATACTGACCATTAAAACTAAACGTACCTCGGCTGGTCAAGTTGACGTTTGTAATTTTGTTATAAATTCACACGTTTAAACGTTATTAGGTTGCCACTGAAGTTAGCGCCATCAAAATCTAAGTTTCTTATTATTATTAGTATGAGGATAATAACGTTTTCAAGGATCGGCCATTTTATTTGAGTACGGTAAGAAAAAGTATATAGGAAGTGGCGATAGATCAAGTGTTCATATCGACTGCAGATCTGACCGATTTTCAATCGTACTTGCTAGGACGTATCGTAAAATAACAGTTGCTTTTTCTTAAGTTAAGTATTTTTTTATATATGCATATTTAAATGTCATATTTCAGAACTATACCTCGATATCAAAAGCTACCGACGTTAAAAAGTTCAAAAGGTGTAAGATTCGTAATGCAAATCCTCATCTTCAATCACCAAATGCCTTCAAAGGTTGGCCATACCAGCCTTGTAACTATCTTCGTCGCACGGAACGGACCAGTTGTTGGAGGTACCGCTGCAGGCGCTGCTCCAGAAGCTTCCAGGGCCCAGTATGTCTTGCTCAATACTTGTCTTGCTTCGGTCGATTGCTACATCAGGGAAGGGGCACATTATTTAGCTTTGTTATTAGTGCTAAGGGGTTTTGAGCCCAGTACAAAAATAGCATCGCAAAGTCTCCATATTTTTAATATCATGATGCGAAAGAATTAGTGTGTGAATAAGTATGACGCATCCCAGATGTATTTTTATATACAAATATTGTTATGGGTAATGCAAAGAAAATGTCATTTTCCGCCTCAGTGCAAATGGCGTAATTACCAGCACATGAACAGCTGGTTCTTAGTGTTTGTTTTTCATTGACTCAGACTTGAACTCAGTCCGTCTAAGTTATGACCAACTAAAGCACAGATGTACTATTTTGGAGAACTGTCTACTACCTGAAACGTAACTGTTTGAACGAAGTTAGTATCTAAATATGTATACAGATATACTCAAATAATTATGCACCTGCCATTGATCTAGGTATTTGATATTTTTCTTGAAAATATTTCAGGGGGCTTATTTGGTACACCGCTATCGTCTTTGCCAAGCGCTTCAGCAGGTGGTTTACCGTAGCTGTCCATACTGTCCTGTACAGATCGTTTCATGGGCTGTATTCCAGATGCATCTTCGAATGCACAGATATTCCGATATTAAAGCGTATGCTTGCTCAATATGTACAGCCGAATTTTCCTTCGAGTCATCTCTAACTGTCCACATACGACAAAGCCATCCTGAAGTAGGGCATTCTCGTTTTACGTGTCCTCGTTGCAGACGACGATTCCTCACTGAGTGGTCAATGAGAACACATCAAAAGGTACGTAAGCCATATAACCGCTTACGATCAAAACAGCGAAGTTCAGCAAATGCTTAGGAGCTTACCCTCGACTTTCTATTGCAGAAGCACGGACAATCTGACCGAACCGAACTAAATATTATCGAAAATAGCGAAGAGTTGTGCCCGTCAGTTGGCACTTCTGCCACTAAAAATCGTGGCAGTCTTTTTGTGGCCATTGAGGCGACAACTGGTACCTCAACGAATGTAGAAGAGGCGAGTACTGAAATATAATTGCTATGCACTTACGTGTTATATGAACTTGGTCATTTATTGAATATTCGATTGCTTGCAGACTACAGGCCACGGCCGGAAATAACTTTGCAGTTGCTAATACATTGCCGACAAGCACGTGTCAATGTACTCTTTTCCAACGCCGCTACACCTTTGCGGTAACAGATGAGATATTCAACTCTGGTCTGTAAAATAATTCCTACATCAGGACAGATCACATCTTTTCAATATCCCTAGGAGACTAACGCCCTAATTTTAGATTTAGATCCACGTTTTAGATAATCTTTCAGAAGCGGCATATTGGGTGAACTTTTCAACCCCTTCACCCGCACACTTTGGTCGTTCGTATGTCTCCTTCATGAATTTGTATTATAAATACCCCAAGCGTCGTCTTCGTTGTATTTTCTTCGCGTTGTAACGAACTTCGTGATACGCCAACAGCTGCTAGTTACTTTTGTTCTGTTGCTAGCTGAATTTTTTTCTTTAGATAGATTCAAATGGAGAATTGCCATATCAACGTTTTTTTCCAAAAGAAGGGCCAGCTATTGTAAGCTTCACTGCAAATAGAACCACTCCATTGCTTTAACTTCGATATAATTCTATGTTGTTGTACAGGTGATAATCTCATCAGAAGAGTTACTCGAAATCGAACAAATGGATCAGCAAAGTGTATAGGATATTGCGAACGTCATTAATGTAGTCTCTTGCATTGATTAAAACGTTTTTAAGCTATGATTCGTTCTCATTAACTTATTCAAAGAAGTCCTTAGGATTTATTTAGCATGATAAGTATTTGGTATGACTAATCGCTCGATTTTACTTATTAAAATCAGATTGTAGTGTAGATCTCAAATCAGCTTTAACATGTCGACAGGCGATAATAAATTTAGAGATGTCTTTAGTCAGAAAACCTGTCAGTTTTTTTATCCTTTATCATTTTTGATCGTGCGACTTATATACATTTAGTTCGCATAATAGATGTTTGCCAGAATTAAGGCAAATTAAATTACTTGAAGTAAACCCCTAATTGCTCGTCTGTTAGGGAGTTATAACAGGAATTTAACTTCTCCAACAATTTTAATTTCGTTGTTGAGAACATGTGCGCAGCTTCATATTTGACACTTGCAGTAAAACACAAATCTTCTGCTAGTCTAACTGTGCGTGACAATTTCTCATTCTATCGAAGACCACATTCTAATTAAGGAATAGCTTATAACAAATATTGGAGTTGTGGCTTGTTTTCGACTGGTTTAATCATTCAAACTTATTTTCTCAGTTCTGTGTAAGCTCTTTTGACAAGTATATACATTTGCAATCTCAGAAGAGGTCTGATTACTTGTGAAAGCTTGTAAAAAAATGGTTTAATCTCTATGGTAGACGGGACAGTATTTATCTCTGTTCTACTAAATGTCTTTTACCTCATTAAAAAGGACAAAAATTTCTCACGATGAGTACGCCACCAGGCTTCTTTTATTCGTTCATGCCACTCATTTACTGTGGATTATAGAATTTAGATAAAATACAACAATTTTAATGTAATTAAAAAATATGCTTTAATAACTTGTAATCGTCTATACGGAATGGTTTACGGCATCTCCGAGCACTTGAGGCCAGGAAGTCTTCGATTTTAATCTGATTAGGTATATGCAGATCGGTGTGATCTCTTATTAATTTATTAATAAAGAAAACTAGTATACTTTTTATTCATACATTGGTCCTACATTTGATATTCAACGATCATATAAGAGTTGTTAAAACCCATGCAAACGCTTTATATGAAAATGAATCAAAACATTTTAATTTCACGTGATATACTTGCGTCTTATATTTTAACTGTCAAGTCTGCGCTGTTATATGCATGCATTTGAAAAATATGCATTCCTTATATGAGTGATACTGCCTTTTATGTCGCAATGGCCTTTTTGAAATTTACACAATACTCGAACAGGATCTTCTCTTGCCCTTGGCCCTTACGCATAGTGCATTGATGAATTAGAAATTTTCTTTGATTCATACCATCCTGTGTGAGCTTAAAATGTCAGTAGACATACAGTTATCAATAGAACGGTGTGACCTAAACGTATGTGACTAATCATAGCCCCATTAATACATTTTGTACATATATAGATCAATCATTGGCATCAATAAATGTTACCTTACAACTTGCAGCGTTTTCTCGCATTATATCTTAATTAAAGTTATCATATATAATTAACCTTACTTAATATTAATTTAACTTGGTTTGATCATAACGATTGTTTGCCAAAAATAGCCAACTGACCCAGATGTAGCGGGGTCAAGATGATTATTCCTAAATAATGACTCACGGTTATTCGAAGTTACCGTCTATACATGATTGCCACCTGCGGTTGTTCAGGGAAGTTGTACACTGCGTCTAGGACCGCCCGTTGCGGCATGAATATCAAAAGTGAATCAATGAATCTCAAATGGTTTGATATAAGGTATTAACTAATCATCCACCATGAATCTGCCTGTCAAAACGGAAAAAAGACTTTGCTTTGTTATCAGTGATAAGGGTGACGATGATAACGGTTATTTTCATTACATTTCGTTCAGATGTTTTATTAGCTATAGCAAGAACTAATAATAGTAGCAACGTGTCCATTAATATGAATATCAATTAAGTGTATATTGCCATCCTGAACAAGTCTCGTTCAGGAGGTACAGTATTTTTGTCAAGTGCAATAAACCACGTAATGGGAGACTTGCATGTCGTTTGTTCATTGCAAATGTGTCTAGTACCTATTTTGACTAATTTATTGCAAATAAGTTTCGATTCTTATTTCTTAATAGACGCCAGTATATAGGGATTTTGCAGTCTTTAGAATCTGTGACTGCGATTTCATTGCAAAAATGATCCTTCATAAAAATCTCGTGTTTTATATTTACGAACAAGAGTGATCTAAAATCAATAAACTATTTCACGTGAACTTATTTGATCGGTATCCCACTCCGGATTAGGGCCGGACATTGGCCGACACCTCAGGAATGTACGCAGATCGATAATGGACTCCATTGTTCGACAGACTTGAACAGAGGCAGTATGTATACCGTCTCTTATATATAAGGGCGACTAATATTTAAAGCAAATAAAGAATCACATTCTTCATTAGCTAAATGTCGCCATTTAGATAACTACTGCGCTTGTACCTTCATTACGCCCACTTCCTCTAGCTGACTATGTTGAGAAACGTATATGATATATATTGATCTTTAGTACGACGAAAGCAGAGTCACAATTAGCCATCAGAAGCTGATGACAAGAGCTCTTAAAATAATTAAACTTCATAACCAATTTAGATATTAATTTGTTATGGCGTTAAGTAGTATTCTTCCAATTACGAAGCAAAATTCCTTACATTTGAGCTGCCAATTCTCGGTAAATGGGTCTTGAGGTTTATAAAGAGTTTTATTAGATGAATCAGGGAGTAGTATGGCAGTACACCACAGTACGTGTACCTGGAATGATCGGATAAGGGAAGCGCATTATCCATGGGTCTAAATAATACTTGGAGGCAGCTGATCGATGGACAGAAAATAATATAATTATCCTGGATTTGAAGGAAACGTTTGAAGCATAGAATGCTAGCAAGTCTGAAAGAAAAATTATTGGATAGACGTCTACCATAACAAATTTAGTAAACTATCATTTGGGGGACTTTGCATGTATTAGGTGAGAACCACAACATGAACTAATAGCACGCAGGAAGAGAAAGATCAGCGCAAATATTAATCGAGAGGTAAATCGTTTGGCTCAGAAACTTTTAATTAGAGCGGTCAATGCAAATCTATACTATATATGAGTGAACAAGTTATCACTGCAGTGTCTCCAGCTAAGCTATTTACGATTATTGGTAATCAGCAACCTAAAATAGATCTTATTAAACACAAAAAAAATTACTGATAAAGCAGAATTTAGGAGCAGAATTTATCGACCGAAATAGTATGTTTATCTTCTTCGCATACGTAGTAACCAATAGTGAAATCGATCTGGTAATTCATTGTTTATAGTTCGCACAATTTCATACTTGATGAATGTGAATGTGTACGCATGAAGATATATTAATGTATCCAATGTGTTCATGGCTTTTAAAACTATTTCATTTTTAATATTAATACGTAAAGTAAACATCACAGGAGTTAGGCGCGCCATCTATTTTGAACAGTTGATGATTCTTCCCCACCCAGCCGCTAGCTCCGCGGCCAATCACACAGCTCGAAATTGACTGCTGTGGTCGAATTGTTGTTGACGTGTTTACAGGCCAAGGTACTGTCGACAAGTGCACCGAACGAGGCATCAACGAGCCGGCGTTTATATATTTGATATATGTTTATTGCTGAAGCCTGCAGGCGCTCTTCGATCAATCGTGATTTGCAGGTTGTTTCGTGGACAAAGGAGTTTATTCGCTCGTATGTTAAACGATTTGACCGTTTCCAGCCACTGAATATTCGAGATGCGAACGCTTGTCGGTTTGTTGGCGTTGGCCTGCGCTACCTTTGCATCGAAAGGACCCAAAGTCACTAACACGGTGCGATACCTTAAGAGAGCATACTTCTTATAGAGGCAAAACGAAAACAGAAAATGTTATGTATGTGTGTGCTCTAGACCGTTGCAATATTGCGAAGTACAGTGCCCCTATAGTGGATTTATTTTCATTTATTTATACCTGGTATTGTAGCCAACTGAGTGAACAGCTTGTACCTTATCAATTCATTTTTGTGAGCATCGAGTAGAAATAAAAATCAATGACCAAGTTTTTTTTTCTGGAATTCTCTTAAGAGTACTACATGTGCATTATTGCTGAAATACCGATTGTTATTTGCCCATATTAGGTTTATATTTATATAATACCATGCAGGCCTCTAGAAGAAATAACATTTAATCGGGACGGGTCATCAGATTGTTGTCCCAGAATGATAAACCTTGTTTTTAATTCGACGAAATGTACAAATACACCAATGTTTGTTTGAAATGAGTGCTAAGAGACGCGTTGAATGGAAAACAATGAACTAATATAGTAAACACAGAATATTCACACAAAAAGCTTAGCACCGTATGAACATGCATGTTATGCATTTGAACAGCCGTTACTTTTTAAATTTTTGTAATCGATAAGTTATAGGCTGTACTCATAAGATTATGCAATATTGCATCTTTTCAAAACGACATATACTGCTATAGAAAGATATAAAAATACATATAATGCACAACCGTTCAATTTACATAAACAAGTCAATCTAAAAACCTCACCTCATTCGAATAAGGACTTTTATAAGGTCACAATAGTTTGTTGCACTAATCGTCGTTTCTTAGTCAAGTATACACTATAGTAGATATCTCGCTTGATTTAAAATTGCAGGTCCGCTTCCACTTGACGATTGGCGGCGAAGATGTGGGCACAGTCGATATTGGCTTGTTTGGAAAGACCGTGCCTAAAACAGTAGAGAATTTCCGCCAGTTGTGCATTAGCAAGAGAGAGAAGGAGACGGATGACCTCGTTGGCTACGAAGGCAGCATCTTCCATCGGGTTATTAAGGATTTCATGATCCAGGGTGGAGACTTTACCCGGGGCGACGGAACCGGTGGAAGGTCTGGCCTTCTCAGATTTTTTTCTGTTAAGTTTGTCGATATTTTATTACGTCGACACGGCTTGTTCAAGTTGATTAGGCGGTTTTTTCTTACTTATTTCTATAGTTATTTCCATTTGTCGGAATAGGATCTTCATGCTTATATGCTTAGAAAAATAGACATACCGCAGTGATGTCCACAAGATAACTTGTAAAAACATATAGTAAAACCTTACTGCCAGATAAGCTAGTAACATAGTGATTGGAGGATTTTCAAGCTGAGGATTATTATTTCTGGTCCCGGAAAGCGTACAGCTAAGCTTTTGCTCTATTAATGCAACTTAATTTGAAACTGGCATTACGCTTAACAAAATGCCCATTAAATATTAGTGAAATGCTACTTACAGCTCCTTAGTTTGCTCCTAATGGCAGAATTTATGTGAACATCAAACTATGAAAAAATATTTGATAATGGATTTTGCTATGATGCAAGACACATTATAAAGAAAGTTTTTTTTTTTACTGGCTACGTAAGGATCAAATATTGTGTTGTTCTTTACTGATATTTTATTGATTCATCTTTAAAGCTTCTGTGTCTTTATAGCAAATGCGTTATAAAAAGATATCTTAAATATTTTTTTTTCTTTTCGAATTCTATGTGCAGATTAATAACTATTTGACTGATTGTATGTACAGATCGATCTACGGTGAACGATTCGCTGATGAAAACTTCAAGCTGAAGCACTACGGAGCCGGCTGGCTGTCGATGGCAAATGCTGGTAAGGACACAAATGGGTCGCAGTTTTTCATTACAACCAAGAAAACTTCGTGGCTTGATGGGCGGCATGTGGTCTTTGGCAAAGTCATCAAGGGTATGGATGTAATCCGCAAAATCGAGGCGAATCCAACGTCGAGCAACGACCGGCCTGTCAAGGAAGTGAAGATTAAGACCTGTGAAGAAATTCCAGTTCCGGAGCCTTTTGCCGTTGCTAAGAGTGACGCCACAGAGTAGAGTACATCAAACCGTGGCAGATTTTTGCCTAATTTTTGCTTCATTTTTATATTTAAAATAGGGGGCGAGAGATTTACAAACTATTTGCTTCCAGAAAAAAATTAAACATATGTAAGCGTCACTGACGGGTATGCATGTCCGCCTCTAAAGCGACTAGCTTGTGTCTATTATAATAATTAAACTTATACTTTTTTCTAATGTGGTAAGGTAATCGGCCTGAGTGTGGTCATTACATACTTTGCCTTCCAGTGTATTTTGGCTTGCTTGTAATTGTAAAGATGGTCTCTAGGAAAATCAAAGTGAGTGTTTAATTGCGTGTCGCGCCGGCAATTTTCACTGAACATTCAATTGATTACCTATAATAATCGAATGAGACGACACCTAATAGTTTTCTCCAGTATGCAAGATGTTTATTGATGTATTCGACAGACCACAGTCAGCTCACATATCTGTACAAATGTACACTTGACAGTAAATGTGTGAATGGAGATTTATGATAATAAAATCTAGTGGGATTTAATGAGAAATGAAATGAAATTTTTGAAACCGCGTGTATTATTAAATAATCATTCTTAACAAACGCGAAAGCATACCAGCTATTTGTGAAGTATTTTAGAATAAACCTCACAAGAGACGCGGAGTAGCAATGTACTTTCTGAGGTGGCAAAGTACCAAAAACAGAGGAAACGGAATTGGATAAGTCTGTGCAGGTCACAGCAGCATTTTTTGTTTTTTGTCGCCATAAATAGCTGTCACAATTGATATTCGCGTAATGGGTCGGCATTTGTATAACACTTGGTTTTATGTTTCCGGAGTAAAGTCTAGATCTTTTTAAAAAAATCTACACAAACTTTAATAAAATTTCAGTTCCACTTAAATTGATATTGTGTTCCTAGTTTTTAAAGTTCTCAAAACTGAAATCACTCGTCTTGTTGTTGCTATGTTTAAGCATAAATTCGTACCATATTTAACATTCATATAGCATTAAAAAGCGAATAATTTAGAAGCTTAGATATAAAAATATATTTTTACTTAACCCAAGCGTACTTTAAGATAATTGTCAGAAGTGAAATCAGTGATCAGAATTGGCAGCTTACTGTTGAACATGTGGTCGATGATAGTCAATGATTGAGAGGTACGGATCTTCAGCTGCCACTACCCTAATGTTTTTTCCCCAGAAATAGAAGCGAGATACTTTAGAAGCTATATATATCTTAATATGCCTACTGCCCTTCAAGTGCTTAGTCTCATTATCTTCTGAGTCCCAGATTATTATTAGAGAAGTGTAAGAGTAAGGACTAGGTTTCTTTTATTTTAGTGCGAACTTGAATGTAGCTAGAGGCTTCATTCAGAAACTCATGAACTTTACTAATTCTTATAATATAGTACACAATAACGCACATGATTTCACAGTACTCCTAATTTGAGTTCATCCATTACGTTGGCTCTATCAAATTGTCACCGTGTGGCATACTTTAACAGAGAGACATTGCCGTCTTTCGTGAACAGTGAATGAGCGGTAAAAGGCCAAGACACATTTAAACCGACAAGCTTTCGAGGGTCGTATGCGTGTGGGCAAATTTGAATTGCTTTTTTATTCATAATCGAAGACAAAATATTATTCACCTTCAGAACTGTATATTCAAATCTGCAGCTCTTCGTTGGGCAAAAAGTACATCCGCGAAGGTGGTTGTTTTTTAGTTAAGCAACTCGCCTGTGCTCTCTTATTCACAATTTGTAAACAGAGAGCAGCCGGCACGAACTCAACTAACGTCGGAAATGAATAGCAACTTATAGTATAGCGTGCATATTAATAAAAGGTTATAAACTAACTTTACATCGTAACCATAGGCGCAGCAATTACGGGCATTCTCTCGTGGCAACGTAGAAGAAATAGTGGAATCCTTCACCGAACGTTTCATAGTTTATCTTCCACTTGTACTCTTCATGCTGGTAATACTTCAGGCGGAAATGAGGTTGAGTGAATGTCACCGAAACAAATCTGCCCCCAGGGCGAAGTAGACTGAAGCCAAAGAAATAACCAAACGGAACTCCGTGATTTTCCAGCGTTCTATATACTAGATGGTAAGCCGATGCGCAAATGTACTTTAAGATTAATATTTGGTAAAAATGACTCCTGACATTCATGAATGACATTCAAGACCAAGTTGCACATACTATCATATTTATTATGTTAATATAAGCTCTGGATTTTTTTTATCTCCAACCATAAAAGCTTTTGCCAAAGTTAAGCGATACCTTCCGATATTTCACCTCGTGTGATGATATTTATTAACAGCAGTAAAATTCCCTATTTAGATTAGTTTGATTATATTTCTTTGTAGAAAACATGCTTTAATACATTATATGGATTGTTGAAGAAAGCCTAGATATATTTGAACCCAATATTTGAGTATAGCATTTGAAGTTTAAGGCTGATATCTAATTATAGTGGCTGTTCTGTAGTGTACTTTCTAGGCGCAGTAGCTATTGCTACTATGATTACAAGCACAATAGGCATACCGTTGTTCGAACGAGAAATCGCACTGTACCTATATATGCTGTCGGTTGTCCTTTTCATGTCGTGTTTGGTTGTTGGCGAAGCTTCCCATGGACTTTTATCCTTAACAAACAGCACATCTAACGTTCCTTTTTCGATGATAACATCGAATTGGCCTAAATCGGCGTCGCCCTCAAGTGTGCGCATATCTTTGCAAAACCATTGCATTTGGGGATAACGCTTAGTCATCTTCTCAATAACCACCTGCGTAGAACGCCAACACAATTTAGTGCATCTTCAATATTCGACTAGCAATGGTTTACTTAGGGCCATACATTCTAGACCCGGAAGCTTAAACCTGGCTATATGTCACATTGTGGAACTGGAACCTAACGTCGTCGATTTAGGATTCCGGGAAACCACTACTAAAACATACAAACATGGTTTTAATTTTTTTTAATACCAGTGTTCGTTATCGGCAGAGTGGCTTTGCGTGCTGCGTGAAATCTAAATGCTATTTAATTTAAATTTAGTTATAATAAAACTTAAAGAGTTTGAATTGTTGGAAACTGACAACCACAGGGTGACGCATCTAAATCCAGACGTCCTCTTACGGGTTGTTCCCAAAATTGTATCTATGCCAAGACAGATCTTTCAACGAAATCTGTCGCATGCGCTAGAAATGTCGTTCATGACGACCATATTTATTCAATATAACCACCATTCACTGCTATTAAAATTTCAAATCGGAGCGTAAACCACTAATTAAATACTTCAGCAGGATTAAACTTTAAACAAAAGTATTAAAAATGCGAAGGCTTAAAACAACAAAAAGTTTAAACGTTGCAAAAAAAGTCCACAATGTATTAAAAAGGCTAATCGCTAAACCCTATCTGGTTGACCCACTGGCAATCAATTTTTATTTCTGTAAACGGCAATTTACTTCTATATTAAAAAAGTAGGAATATCAAAAATCATTTTTGAGCCCATTAAATGATTTTCAAGCCTTTTAAATCTATTGGAACTCATAATTTACTTCATAAAAGTCTATGAATGCAAAAAGGAAGTTTTTACTTTTAAAGGGGTTCGTCCTGTGTGAAGCCATTACATAACACCCGATCTTTGCTCAAATTCGGAAAATAGTGTGCTATTTTTGCTCTATCAAGTTTGTTACTTTATTCTGCAAAAAAAAATGGCTTCCTTTCAGTCTCAAAAACAGTGGATAAATGCAGGAACAAACAGTCCTCCAAAATTTGTTCGAATTTGGACATTAATCAGCGATTTAGAAAACAAAAACTGGTAGGCCTGCATGTCGTTCATTTGCCCTTTAACTACATTCACAGGGATTTCAACATAATCAGACAGGTTGGTCTAATTCACACAAATTTTTTAGCGATTCTAACGAAAGTAGATTCACAGCATGTTTCGGTATTACTTCTGTGTATTTAACTTAGTACCTTTTTCAACAAATTGAATTTACCTCTGAAAAGTCGATGTTAATAATATTTTGGAAACCATCGCTAAACATTTCTGCTCCTAGAGAGCTGTTCCCGCATCCTGTAATGATATAAAAAAAGTGAGCATAGAGCAAAACTGCTTTACATCACTCACACGTTATTGCAAATGTGTTCCGTTCCTATCCGACGTAGTTTTCGTGTATAAAACTAGTATAGCCCTCACATCTGATTTATGACATTGCACTCCTATCTGCCATTGGCTATATCTGGAATTCATGACATTCATCAACGTATAAACGATAACAGAGTCGTAGAACTTACCCAGTATAAGCACTCTATCATTTTTGCCCACATACTTCGTGATAAGAGGTTTGAACTCCTGGTATCCTTTGCACCATTCAAAATTATCTTCACTTATATATCGTAAGTTCCAGTATCCTTTCGATAAGTAATCACAATTGTGTCCAGGTAAAGTACTTAGCCTTTCCATTGTTTCCGTTCTATCTGAAATATATACAATTACGTAATAGAATAAGCTAACTTTAGGATCATTTTCAACTTGGTAAAATTGTTAAAAATGTTTTTCCGAAATCTGTAAAATTTTGGCGCTAACTATCTTACCCAGACATTTTCCGTTGTGGCAGATTTTTACTGATATTATTTTAATGTGAACGCTGCAGCTTGACTGATGACACCTTTAGACAAATATCTGAATAAAAAAATGTAATAAGCGAATTAGAGGCACACTGAAAAACTGCGATAAAAAGGTGACTTAATGGGCTATTGATACTGTTCAGTTTCAAATCAACGTAAGATAAATCCTACGTGTGAACTCATGTTTTATTCTAATAGACATACATTATCTTTGTTAGAGATTTAAAAGAGAAAGATATAAAGATATATAAGCAAACTACTACATTGGCGCAGGTATTATAAGCGTGCAGAAACTTGCAAAACAGTAAATGGAAAACCTACATACTATAACAGCGATTAGCAAGCTGTTTATTAAGTACATACGTCGTAATTCTCATTAGATATAATGATTTCGGCTTTATGTCCTTGGCCTATTTTATATCGTGTTATCTTACATGCAACGAAATTGACTTTAAGATATACGTCGAGATGACAACAATTCAAAAACACAGCTCCAAAGGCCGAATATTGTCAAAACTCTTCCGGGGCAATGGTTCGAGGAGATCAAAATGCGTATCTACGCCAGTAGGCTTCAACACCTGAACGTAGCCAATAGGGTAACGTAATCGGAGTGCTTCTTCAAGCAAAGAGCTGGGCCAAGGTCCTATTAAAACGTTACGACTAACTTCATGCATCGAGAAGACAACTCTTTTTCGGTTGGAGATTGAGACAACAAAAGCTCGCATTGATATAGTACGGTATGTATTTTATATATTGATTAATTGACACAATACAGAATCTATAATTTTATATGCTAACCTGAGTAAAATATAAGGTGTGCTTCATATAAGGTTGCGGCAGTAAGCATCAACGGCAAACAGGAACAGTATTGTATTTCTAAACTGTGGTTACCCTATTAACATACCTAGTTATTTTTGCCTTTGCATACGAAAATACTTGCTCTAACTGTAAAAAATACTTTTGAAGAGAATCGCTTTTTTCGATCGCTGGTGCCATTCTTTAAACATTACTCAGCGACGCTGAAAATGTGGCATAGCTATAGAACAATGTTTCAAAGTAGGTGATAGATTAAACGCCTTGTGTGTAGCTTTTAATGGATCAACACGTAACAGCTTACTCACACTGGCATTTTCAGTGCGTAGCTATTTACTCTTCCAAGTTAAATATCAGGGAAAATCAAGGGCCTAAGAATTTCGGTGCTTGCAATAAAATTATTAATGAAGAATTAAAACATTCGCAATTGAAGCGTGTACACTGGCAACGTAATCCTTGTGTGATGCGGATGATATAACTGTAGTAATGCAAACTTAACTCTGCAAGGTTTGCGGGGCGAGTCCCATAGTGCACATCTCAATGAAGAGCTAATGGGTACGCATTCCGTCTTTTCAGTATAGCCACATACAATGCAAAACATCGAAGCATCTCATTTAAGTAAGCAGGTAAAATTGTGCACCAACTGCGTATCACATGTTTTCATAACGCATATGACAGGAAAGGCCCATAACTTTTGTTATGGGCCTTTCCTGTCATACAAACTACCGATACACTAAGTGATCACTACGATAAAGAGAAAGCGGAACTGAGCGTTATCAATATTACCTATTGAAAGAAGCATTAATACCTCTGCTACGAATCTTCCTCTACAATCTTTTTCGCTTCTGCTCTAAACAAGAGCAATTTTACTTGTTTTCAATATTGAATTGGCTTTTTGAATCAATAGTCAGAAACCGCGAAACTGCGGATGAGAACGACCTGGTCCGATTAGTCCGCGCCAGCTAAGAACGGCCGTAAACGAAGCTTGTAGGTATGAATATTGCAACCATTTTCATTTTAATTGCGCCGTTTTTCAAATTTTCGTCTACATATATTCAGTTATACTAAATTAATTAAGCAGTATACTACACATTGAATAACTTCATTTTCGTTTCTTTTTCCTGTGTCAATAAGAACGTCCTCAAAATAGAAGGACTATCTAAAATTTAACTTTTCTTAACTGGACAATATGGCATAAACAAAACTACCAATCCTCCAAAAAAATGTCAACACAAAATACTCCGCGGGTGCGCCGTCTGAAAAAAATCATTGAACAATATGAAAAACGTTAGACACCTACGACATTTCGTTGAGCGGTAATATACGAACACTTTTTAATTTACCTATATGATGCATATGGATGTCATATCCTTCGCTGATTGCAAATCAGTATATGACTGATAGCAGTGCCCGTAGTCAATGTAACTGAACAATAAACTTGACTATTACACAGCCTAATCATAGTTGTATTACCAAAAACTTATACTACTAATAGCTTTGTTCACTTGAATGGCAGCACTTGAAACGGTCTCAGATGAAAATAATTTTTGCTAGAAGAATCGGGAAGTTTGGACTGATGCCGACTCACACATACAAATACCATGTAGAACACAGACGCGAGCGCAGTCTGCAGTGGAGAACGAGGATGACAAGGAAGTATTACGGTTATCCATAGGTATTTCTCATACTACAGACATCTACCCAAATATAGATCGCCATAGCGTGAAGAAATTGTCTCCCCAGACATCTTCCTAAAAAAAACTTGTAGCTATAAGATAAATTTGTGCCATCTTGTTCAAAGCAGAACGGCATGTTTATCTCCAAAGCCATGTGCGGGGATAACTCGCGGAACTTGAAATGTGCGGAATACGATAAAATAGCTGGTTTTCAGAGCTAAAAGTTGCGACACCGTATTTGAGTACACATATGGTGTGATTAGTTTTTTTAACATTCATAATAACTGTTGTATCTTTGGTGGTGCAGGAAGGAATAATCGAATCTATAGCCCTCCCGTGCGTTGTGATTCGGGTGCAAAAAGGTGAAAACAACTAACTTCGCACTAAGGAGAACAACGTGTTTATTTATTTGTTTAACATACAGCCGGCATTTTACTATTACATTTTATCATGATAATACATATCATATGAAGCCTGGGTCCGGTATCAAGTCATAAATGTCTTAACCACAGCTAGAACGTACCTTTTAGCAAACACGAAGCAAATGTCATATCATATGTCCGCTTGTGAGGAAAAGCGCAACCTTAAGAGCTACGGAAGCTTGAAATCGTTTAAGCGTAGCCACTTTTTTAAGTGCAAAAAACTGGCTTAATTTTGAGACAAATATACATATATTTACAAATGATCGGGTTTAAGTTAATGGCACATAGGCATAATAGCATAAATGTAAAGGAAAGATCCTACCGACTCAAAAAAAATACGTGTAATAAAAATACTTGTAACATATTTGTGGACTCCCTTTAAATATATTTGTTCTCAAACCAAATAGTTCGCGCCCTATCTGCGGAACTAGAATAAGCAATATAAGTTTGTGCAACTTACAGGACAGGCATATTCCTGTTAGGTATGTATAATTATAAACGATGCAGGCTGGTATTGCCTTGTTAATGCTTTAATATGCCGTTTAGGTGGCTGCATATTAATTATGTCATCTGACGCCTCAAAGAAACGCGTTCAGTTCGATAAGTCGGAATATGAATTACGTAAAAGGCCTCCTCCACAAATGCCTAGATCTCCTAACCACGTCTACGTGAATACCCGAACCGAATTTAAACATCAGTTCGAGCGAGCGAAAGATGTGCTTCTTGGAGGGGGCAAGGAAGTTCATATACATGGTATTGGAGCAGCAGTCAACCGTGCAATTAATATCGCTTTACAGGTTAGATAATTCTGTTCAATATTTTTTCATGTTTTCTTTCGCTGTTTGTCTTTCAATCTCATTCTATACAATAAGTCACGCTGGAGACGAATCTAAGTCGTATATGACTGATCTCAAATACATTAAAGCCTATTGCCGATATAGATGTCTACATTCGTCAGAACAACCTGTAGCTTCATATCATTCACAGTTCGATATTTTATTTCGCCTAATGCGGCATCTCTTAGTTTCTCAGTCGAACAGAACTAGGTTGTGAAGACCTTTCCTACGTGACTAACTTATTAGGCCAAAAATAACAAAATACAATTATTTCAAATTAGTAAACTCAGCAAGAGATGCGCGTTCGCCGTTGTTGAATGCGGTATTATTACTGAGAGCATGCCGTTTAGAAATTGATCAAAAAGATGCGTGCTTGATGGATTAAAATCGGAGCATTTGTTATTTCTTCATTGGACTTGGAATCATTTCGGGAAGTTAAATTGGTTGGCTATATATATATAAAGAAGTGTGTTGTTTGTTACAGGTTCAATCACATTTCGGAGAAGTAATGGGAACAGATGTACGAACCGGAACAATAGAAGTCACAGACGATCTCGAGCCACTTGCAAATGATGTTGAACCGCAAAGTCAAAAGCGAAAGGTTTCGACAATCCATATTCGCGTGTTCCGCAAATCAGAAAGCGCTACAACCTGAGGGGTTGGTCCGTAAAACTAGGCATTTGCTGATTTGTGCTGAAATACTTTATCATCTTGGTGTTGTTGGTCTAAAATGTTTGTTTGGGATGTCTCGACAGAACCGTCTAGAAAATTAAAATCGTTCAATGAATCAACGATAGTATATTCCTTACCCTGCATGCTATTTGATTCAGCAGGACGGTCTCTGAAAGCTTCTCTAGACAGATATTGATACAAGTATGTCACTGTAGTTGACTTTTTCAATAAACGTAATGCCAATATGTATGCTAATTGTATCCATGCGCCCTTCAAAGGTTAAGTAATTGATGTACTTATTTAATCATTTCGTCTTCATCGATCATGTAAATATTACTACAGAAAAAAAAATTATGACAACGTGTTTAATCCAATTGTGCGCAAAAGCCGAATTATCTTACTGCTCCCTTTGGCGATTTTTTCGGTTTATGAATAACAGGACAAGCTCTTACAGAGTATCTTCCAGAAATACAAATCCGCTGTAGTTCTTGGTTTGATTTTTAGTTAAATTTGAAATTCGTAACTTTGGTATCGATATGCTGGAAATCACATTTGTTTTATGCGCACACAGAGTTGAAACTCTTTTTAAAGTTTATCAACAAATATATGTACATACGTGAGATAACCGATGACTGCTACTTGTGACGATGAGATAAAAACCTGAACTCTGGAAAAAAATTGCCACACATACGCATATCTTCGCTGTGATACATAGTTAGTACCATATACCGGATATCAGCTATTTAACAACAAAATTATTTAGATTTAATTTATATTATTTATTATTTATTTATTTAAAGAATAAATACACATGTAAACGCAGGCACTATAGATAAGTCTAAACCTTAACTTTCATTCTTTGGCATTAGCGTGATTAGTTCCATTAAGGTGATCACTTGTACTCATCACAATAGTCATAATGTAAGTATGTCCTGTACATTTATATCTAATAAGTCCCAGTATTATGGCTCATCTTTTTCTAGATCGCGTTTTGCTGAGATATCGGTACAAATTAGTGTGATGCTCTTCCGTCCGCATGTCATGTCTTTAACGGTGCATTGGTCTGTTGCATTAAATTTCTACAAAAGAATAATGAATTACTTTAATGAGTTTTTGAAGTGTCAAAGATATCCAAGTTCTTTAGAACTGTTAATATTCAAGTCTAAATAGCTTAAGCGCCTTTACATAGCTTAAAGGCATATTTGTAGATGGGTAGTAACAAATAAGTTCAGAAACATTGCGCTCCATCAAATATACGGGCAAACAGAAGATAGTTTGCTTGTGGATTTGGAATCGAAAAAGCTATAATACGAAGTTATGTAATATAGGTTAAATGTCGATAATGACGATAATAAACGTGCACATAGGTAATCATAGCGTTACCTTATAAGGTAATATTTTGATCCACAGCTAACCGTCGTGAAGGTATTTAAAAAATCGATATGCACATCGTATTAATCCTGGTTCATAGACTTTTTGCTACGCTTTAGATTGAATTCGATTGCAAGACACTAAGCATTCACCAGTCACGTTGTGATTGTTTAGCTCCTCGAAGCTAACCTCTTCAGCTGGACCTGGTTTACCGGTCGACCTATACGATGTATTTAGTTTCGTACATACACTTACGACGGTACCTAAACATCTAGAAAATTATATTTTTTCCAGAACTGTTCGAAACCAAGATTGTTCAAATCTAAGTTGATAGATTAAAATTTGCGCTTACGTCTGCAAGCTACCAGTCATCGCCGTTATCATCATAATCCTTGCCCTTCAGCTGGCTTAACAAGATGTCACGAACTTTTGGCCGAGGGTCCTTCTCGATCTCAGTTTCGAAAACCTGGCCTTTTTTTGCTGAGAAGCGCATTAAATATTATTCAGACTGTTATTGATACTTCATTTAGTGAGAGCTACGTTAGTTAACAAACAGGGATAATAAATAACAATAATAAAAGTGCATGTAAATAAAAATAAGAGCTTACCAAGAACCCATTCAACACTTTCAACGGTCGGCCGACTGCCCCAAAATTCGGGACCTACAAATTTTTCCACCGGTTTTCCATTCCGGTAAATCATTATACAGGGCAAATGCGATTCCGGGAAGTTAGGTATGCAACATTGGGCAAGACCTTGAAGGAATTTCACTGCAGGGAACCTTGGTGCTAATTTTTGGATATGTTGATTAAGTAGGGTACAAACCGGAACACCACTACTAAACAGATGTATCACCACTGTAACATCTTCACCGGCTTTGTTCACCTGTAGCAGAAATAAAAGCTGACTGTAGTTTATTGGTGGCAGGGATGCCTAATTTTTACTTTTCGTGATAGCTCGTGAGAGCTAAATAATATTTTTTTTAGCTATGCTACGTCACTTGTTCTGCCTAACAATAACTCAATCGTCGAAGGACTATGTGTTGGGGACGGCAAATAAACAAAAACAAAAGCAGGGAAACAGTAAAAAAAAAAAGAGTTTGAAAATAGGAAGTTCTTCTAATTGATTCAAATTATGTCAAGTACACTGAGGGTTATACCAGAAATTTCTGTCAAACAGCCCTCACCTGTTCGACCCAGTCATCAGCAGAGATCTCACGTACTTCACCAAACCTCGCTTTTTTCGCAGCTTCCCACATTTCAGCAATCCGCTTTCGACGAAATTCTAGTAGAGCTCGCTCATCATCTTCGTCCTCAAGGAGTTCCAGTTCGTCGAGGGTTAGATTGTCCAAATTGCGTTCCTACTTCCGAAAACACCCCTTATTCAACAATTTACTTGCTCCATAGTTTGCTTCTACATTTATATATGATTTTAACCCGGCGTAAATATTTTATGCAGTTTCTAAAATAGAGAACTGGCTGTTTTCTTTACCTGCGTAATAGGTACACGTTAATAGAGAAATGATTCCAAATATTTAACTGATTCGGATAAAGAATATAACGTTATGATTCAAACAACAAGTTATTTGCAATGATCACAGTGCCGCGCGTTGGTTGGAATCTAGTGTAATTATTAGTATTGTAATCATTTTATAGATAAATTTAACTGCGATAACTGATCTGCTTCATTTTCTAGCGAGTACAAGGAAACTTTTATTTAAGAGAACTCACAGGCTTAGGATAGCCACCGATTACTTACAATATATAATTATACGTCAATATGGGTATATGCTGGCACTTAGATAAAGACGGCCTTAAACATTACTACAATTACGTTAGAAATTTGCGACCCTCATCAGATCTTTGTTTCTTGGCCAAAAAAATTAAATTAATCTTGATACTTGAGATTCAAGCCGTTTTTTCGCAGCCTCGTCGACTAATGACACAATCTGTTCTTCAGTGATCTCCTTTTTTTCAGGGATAATCCCATGCCGTCGCAAGGCATCATTCCATTCTGTGTCCTTGCTAGAATCCTGTCGAAGAAATAAGTAAGTCAAAATATATATGACAACTAATGTCGGCCTTAAATTGAATATAGCTATCTACACAAAAGATAAATCTTTTAGTAAGTAATAAATAGAAATGTAATATATCGATGCAGCTATTCTTCCTAAGAGAGCTCTGGGGAGAATTTAAAGACGGTTATAGGCTTTTGATGCGCTTCCGTTAGCGCATCCGTTGGGTATAATTGTCGCCCAAGGGCATAGAAAATAATTTATTTTAAGCAAGGATATCAAGGATATAACAGCATTACTTTTTACGTACGATGAAATATGTGTCCGTAGGGCTCAACAATATTTTAATTTGACCGTAAGAAACATATAGCACAAATGCCTTGAAGGGCATCGCATTTCACTGCACTCGATGAAATGATTTTAAAAAAATACCGAATTTATTATTAAAGTAAAGGCAGGCTGTGTCTACGTCGTTTGCTTTAAATACATTGACATATTTTTTTTTTTCTATTGTATAACCCTAATCACTAGTTGAGATATGAAAGCATCGGTCTAAATTTTCTGTTCTCCTTGACTCACAGATTTGTGTATTCGTATACTCCATGTAGCTCTGAATAGAATAAACTGAACTTCAACATTTTAGGGCAATAATTTGGATAGGACGCACCAACAATAGTTGAAAAAAGATAGTGCGTTTAAGGCAATTCTTCTAACTCCATTCATTGCTACCTACGTGCCCATATAAGGAGCTGGCCGCAAGTCATTATAGAAAACACGGATTCTCCAGAACTCGAACACCATAATACATATATTTCTGCATTCCTAGACATTTATATAAATTTAGGGCTAACCTGCATGATGTATTTAGTCGGTAACTTCTTCCACAGCCTATCGGAAATTACAATCGCGTATTGGATGCCGATTAGTCACAGGGGCAATTTGCCGCACGGAAAAGCATTCGAATTTTACGAAAGCAGTTCCGAGATCTAGTGTCAAGGGAAAACCAAAATATCGAAAATAAGTTTCACAGAAAAACCGCGGAAGCATATATAGTAATAACTATTTTAACAACAAATATACTTTAGATTCTTAACTCTGGTTTCCGAAACTGAAATAGCAGCTTTTGGGAATAACACATTAGTTCCTAGATATCCGTAGTATTCGCGTTCCGAGCGACGCGCACATGGTGAGGTTCAGCTATTTCCCATTAGATTTTCCGCGCTTTATCGAAAACAAGTGTATTACACTATGATGCATATGTGTTACTTTTCATACTTGATTAGCTTTAAGACAATTTTTGGGTTTGAAAGAGTTGTCGTTTGCCTAGTTAAATGATCACTCTTAACCGCTAGATAATCGCACACAGTTAGAAGATGTTGTGAAAAACTGAAATCTATGCGTCATATTATTTATATTGAGACCCGAATTTTCAGAAAACTGGATTTATGTGAATTTATGAAGATGAAATTGAAACAACTCAAGTCTATGTTGGATAATGTAGAGACGTTTGATAAACCAAATATTCACTTGGAGCAATACCCAACGCCACCTGATATTGCCGGTCAGTAGAAAATCCGATGACTACTTACACATTGTTATTATAAAAATGTTCCTAGCGGTCAAATTGTTGTGCTCGTTTAAGCTGGTTTAATACAATACATTTCAGGATAAGTTTTTGCGTTTATTTAGATAGTTGGCTTTTGGATGAACTTGAATAATTTTCTCTTAAATGTTATACTGAATCATTGTATTCAGGAAGTTCAGTTGCTGTATCTTCTTAACGCCTTACCTAATGTAGTACTTACTCAGCGTGACTTTCGAATCTACTTTTGCAGCGAATAATATATTGTTTTGAATTAATTTCACAGCGGAGATGTTGTATCACATTTGGAGCGCAGGAGAGATTGAGAATCGTGTGGTTGCCGATCTTGGATGTGGAGGTGGAATTTTATCCGTGGCAGCCGGACTTCTCGGTGCTGAGTGAGTTTTGGCAGGAAACTATCGTGATTTGAGGAGATACAAAACACAAATCCATTGCGAGTAGCCAATAACAAGATAGCAAGGGGCTGTGCGAGACAGCAGGTGTGCAAAAACAACCAATATCGATGTATAGGGTCTTCATGCATGTAGATCCTTAATAAATCGGAATAGAGTTTGATTTATGTGCAAACAAAAACATAGACTTTATATTAATTTCAGTTATGTTGTTGCGGTTGATATCGATGAAAGCTCACTTGAAATTTGCAAGAACAATATTCAAGAATTTGAGCTTACAAAAAGCGTGGCCCTTCTCCAGACCGATGTGTCATCGCTAAGTCAAATTTTACGAAACCCAGTAGATACAGTTATCATGAATCCTCCATTTGGCACTCGAAATAAAGGTACCTTCCTCGGCTATAATTAATATATCTAATGTATATTGTTCCAGGGATGCGCAAGGAGCAGACCCCAGACTAGTTTCGATCTGTCACTCTGTTTAACCAAGCTTCTTTTTTAGCAGTTGTAGATATACCATTACAAGAGTTTTTAAGCTCTAAAGATTGGGCATTTTGAAATTATTCAAATTGTCCATTTGATAAAAAAAAACACTCGACATATTTGTTTATTATTTGCTTATTATTTTTGGTACACTTAGTTCTTCCCGCTCTGTATTTACAGGAGCTGATCTCATGTTTGTAGATATAGCCTCATCTCTGTGTCATGGTAGTGTCTACTCACTGCACAAGAGTTCTACTCGCCAACACCTTGTACGAAAATCTGAGCAGCGTGGACTTAAATGTGAGATTATTGCTCAGCTGCGATACAATATCGATCGAATGTATAAATTTCACAGGGATGATACGCGTGACGTCGAAGTTGACTTTGTCCGGTTTATTAAATTGCCGCAAGAGTGCAACTGACAGTTATAGTAGACACTTTTGATAGTTTCTTTGCCTATGATCATTTACGGGCTGTTTTATTCCATATATAGTAATAAAATTGGAGAAAAGATGCCAATATATTACAGACATATATATTAAGTTTGTTGTTTTCCAGAATGGCATTTAATAGGACCTTCGCAGCAGCGGAATATAATTTAAGAATAAAAACAGGTCCCCAAGCATAACAACATGTTCATGTGACGTTTATTTCATTGTAAGTTTTAATTCTTGCCGTGTAGGTTGATCATGAAAAATTCATATAGCCGCTTTAGACGAAATCGATTTATATGTAAACAGTATCATTTCCGGTAATTTATTCCGAGCACGCGTAAATCTGATGTCTGTAAGGCATTCAATGGAGTTTTTGATATCGTTATTTCAGAGCTGGTAGGTTATATTAAATGATGGTATTAAATGGTGATGATATTAAATATATTCAGAACATTGCCTTTCAGCCTAAACAAACACGCATGAAGATCGTGTTTAAAGGAATAATGTAGAGAAATTGTTGCTCTTGAAGAACTATAACAACTTGGGATTGAGACCCATTTAATTATTTCATGGAATGGAGTTCTAAAACCAGTATTGTATAAAAAAAAAAATAAAATTGTTTTAAGTAACAACATTATGGAATTTATTTAATTGCGATTTATGTACATTATTCCACGGATGTATATATACACCAAGCTTTGTATACTCTTTCTGTGAAATAAAGAACATTTACTCTTAATAAAGAACCATATTGCAGTTGCTCTAAGCAGTAGAGGTTATATAGTACGTCACATATCACGCACTTTTGTATTAGGCACGATGGTTTCACTGCCACAAGTGTCGCCTATCACAATAGACTCAGTTGTTTTATTGACCATTTCTGAAGCAGCAGATTCGATATTGTTTACCACGTTCTCCTGTTTTTCATTTCCGCACTTAAGTTCTTTACTCGGTTTAGTTTCCGCAGACGTTTCTTCGGCGTCCCCGGATTGATTCCGTCTTTTTTCACCTTTGCTATCTTCTTCACCATCAGCATCACCTTTTAGCTGAGCACCCTTGCGGGCAGGTATAGCTCTAATTATAGCCTCTTCCCATGTCATTCCATTAACGCGATTTAAAAGAATTTCGAAACAATGATCGATAGTTAGCACCTTGCGTGTCTTCATGTCCACATATCTGTAAACAAGTTCAATTTGCACCGCATTAGATGAAATACTTTTTGCGAACAATTTTACACGAACACATTATTCATTGCTTTAATATAAAAGGTTAATTAGATTAGTTTAATATAAAAGGTTAATTAATAGACTTGTCAAACAAATAAACACTTTTTTCGGTTCGAGAAACTGTAGCTGATGTATATGATATACTTCCGCATACCATAATATCGCAATATAATTGCAAATGTCAGCTTGGAGTGCTGGCCTTCTGAATATGATTCGTTGATAACCTAGGTAATTATACTGTTCGATTTAAGCTTGGGGTAAATAGGAGACATAGGAGACGCCACTGTGCAGACAAAATGTATATTATGATAAGGGTTATTTATAAATATTTTTTATTTACTTGAACACTTACGTGATCCATAAGCACTTCCTTTAGATCATGCATGTTAGACAGTTAAAGAAAACAGAAAGATGATAAGACATATCCAGTTTGGAAATTCTTTTAATTCACCTGTCTAGAGGAAGCCTAGCATGTCGGACCCCTGCGTCAAGCGCTCGCTGGTACGTGACCCCTTTAAGTCTATTGTGGTCGACCATACACCCGATAATGTAGACTTCTGAATCGACAAGTTCACTAAGCTCCGTATCCGAGTCGCCAGATAAATAAACCACCTATGACCAAAGATGAAGGTTACAGTGTTGATCGTTCGACTAAAGACAGCTAAAACTTTTATTGGAATAACTATCTGATGCCGTTATATAATAGCAGAGAAACCGATGTATTATGTTACCGATGCGAATAAAAGATACATACTAAAAATACAAAAAACAAAGGGTTTTTTTTGTTTAGATCTGTTTAACGAGAAGTAATGGCCAGTCCATCCGGATCTATCATTGAATCGATAACCAAAACTACATCTAAATATACTTACTACCACCCTACTACAAGGCATATTTAAAGCAACTTGCCTGATCCCTGCCAAAGTGCTCAACATGATTCGATTTAACTTGATGTACATCCCAATTATCGAAGCCAGGCATCTTTCCAGTCCAGTATTCGGTGCCTTCCAACCCAGTTAAATAGAGCTGTAGGGGACGATCGGCACGGCGATTCATCGCATAGCATCGTTGTGTCTGGAATCATGTAAAGTAACAAACATCTTGCTTTAGCCATTATATTTGAATAAATAATGATTATAACAATTATCATGATTTTTGCGTTTTGTTTCACCGTTTTATATGCCAATGTCACTGATTTTACTATAAACAATTAAAAAGTAAATCCGCTAATTAATCAATCTCACAAACCTGTTTTCCGGCTTTCATCCGTTCAGCATCGGTCATAAGACCATGAACAGAAAGATCAAGAGCCACGCGGACTTTACATACGCTGTTCGCCATTCGGACGATGCGCTGACGTTTCTGTGAAGGCTCTCGAGTCCCCTCTCGAATTTCAGACTGGCGCTTCTTACGCTCAGCCTAATGGCAAGTTACATAAACAAAATTCATTTTTGCTGGCTTACTCATTTTTTATATTTGTTTTATGATTTGATGTGACCATTTGGTGGCAATGTTTTAATTTTAAACTCATCCAAGTCAGTATAATCTGGTTTAATAAGAAGGCTCAGTTTAAAACACACAGATGCACGTACTTTTTTCTCATCGTTTCTCCGCTTTCGGTTGGCAACCCATTCTACCTCTTTCCAAAGTCTTTTTCGTCGGTTTTTCGAAATAGTTTCACTGGCCAACTCAGTTTGCAGCTCTCGCAGGCGATCCTTATCTTTCTCTGGAATAGCATCATCGACTAGATACTCCCCTATCTCTAACCTGGGTTGTTCGCACGGGTTCACAACATTTGTCGCCATTAAAGAAGCCTCTTTTTTGGTGTTCGTAATCACTGAAATAGATATATTTGCTGGGGCCTGCCCTTCACTACCCCCTGAGCAGTTTTCTTTAGTCATTGCTCCGTCCCGTAGCAACAGCAATCCTGTTCGAATGAAAGTATATACAAGATAATTAGACGGATTCGTTGGAAATATCTCATGGGAATATAATGGGCGCAAACATTTTTTTGCATAAAGCCTAAATGTTTCATCCCATTTTAGTAGTTCCAGGATATTTTCAGAGAATACTTTGAAAACTTTATACGAATATTTATTTTAAAAAAATTGTTTGTCAAAGTGATTCTTTTACCGATTGAAGCCCCTTATTGGCTCTAATGATACCAAAAGTTGATAGGATTATAGCATCTTTACTTAATATTTTATTATGGTGGATTGAATGAAACTCTGCCAATTCACGAATAAATGACAGATTTGTCATTAATGTTATGTTGCATTATCCTCCTTGTTTTTTCCTTTTTAGAAAATCGTTTGCAAATCATTGTATGAATCGAATAGGTACCACGCGCTCAATAATGTTCTTGCGTGATGTGTTACAGATGTGAACTCTAAGAAATGCGGATATTATTAATAGAGACAATTATTTAACATAAGTTGAATTTAATAAGCATTATTAAAGTGTTTTGATACTTACGAGTTTTACCTAGTAATACAATAATCTAAGTAAAGAAGTCAAATTTTACTCTTCGAATTACACTAACCTTGTCTGCATCAGGTGGCATCCACGTGTGCACGTAGTTATACCAACATTCCAATCAGAAAAGAATAATAAAGTAGTATAATAGCGTACGTAAACACAGGTAAGCAATTTATGCGCGTTTCATGTAACAGACACCAGGATCTAACAATCTGTATAACTAATGTTGTGTTTTTCCAATAATGCTTCTTAGCACTGATTTTCAACTATTAGTGATTGATAAATTGTTGTAACAAAATCTAGTTGAATTGCAATTATATTCAATATACGGCGCTTAATCGAAGCAACAGGTATTAACTCCAATCTTTAATTTTCTAGCACAGAAGAATACATTTTTAAGGAGCCTGAGAAATTATCTGTCTGGTTCGATCTATAGTTTTGTAGGAAGAAAGCCTGGCAAAAACATCGAGAATATGTCCTGTGGATATTTCGGTATTAGAAGCCATCGAGGCAACAAGAAGTTGGCATCTATCATCGGTGGCTAAAATTTCGTTCCGATCAACCTGCCTGGAAGGAGATAGTGTGGATCATCTGAAAAAACATCGGTTCCAAGCGCATAGCACTGTTTAGTGAATACTGCTAAAGCTGACGTCGTCTGCTTCAAAACTCTAAGGCTCCTGGTAAAAAATAACAGAGGAGCTAAACGTGACATGAGCGAGCGACGTGAAAATTACTCTCCGATAATCTCTGGTATTCATTACAGTCGTTGTAAATGTATCGTTGCTCCATTATTTGTTCTACATTAATTTGCGCATTTCCCTAACATTTGGTTATTATGATGATGGCAAACATAGACAACAAATTACGCCTAGCAGATGATCCGATAGCTTGCCATTTCCCCAATGTCAACATTGTGAACGAGTACATCTCATAATTTCGTATACTTAATGTTAGTATCCTTTTTTTTTCATTTTTTACACGCAACAATTGTTATTAGCAGTTAACACTTACCGAACTCACATGTTTTAATTGTAGCGTTTTAAAGGCAAGATATTGGGATGTTTTGATTTCTTCGTAATATCTTAATGAAGCGCGCCTAGTTTACTCGATCACATTGTGCATGTTTTTACACATTCTTCTTGTGTCATATAAAAAAAAGCAAAATGAACTAGGTAATGAATAGTGATATACTATTTCGTCTGTAGATCAATCGCAAACAAAAGTAAAATGGACACCAGTTTGAGAGAGGTAATTGTGTAGTGCGTTTTTAATCGGACGGCCGATTTCCTGTTGCGTTCCTCGGGTACTACTTTCAGTATTTATTGTGATTATTATAGTAATGTACTAGTAAGACGTATCTATAGGGGGAAGCATTCAAATCAGGGAAAATTTTGACGCGCTATTTGTTGTAATAAACATATGTGCATCAGTCACTCCTAGTACCAAAGGGCAGCTGGTTTTTTTTCTGGAACAACACAACAAACTTGTCATGGCGAACAACAGTGCGCTCTTTCTGGAATTTGAACGAAGATCAGCTATTATGCACTGGACAAACCTTCACCAGAATTAAAAGCTTTCTTGTTTGCTCAAATTCTCGCCAGTTTTTAGCGCTTTTTGAAAATCCTGAGAAAAATTTTTATGAAACAATTCGGACAGTCTTTAACAGAATTCATAATTAAAGGACTCAAAAAGTCACCGAAAGGCTCGAAAGGCCATTATTGTTACACCTAGATTTTTGATACGAAAGTTGTCCACTGTTTTGGAATGAAAACATCAATTGCCAGTTTGTTTATCCAGATGACCTCTGACGGCCAGCCTTTCTGCAGCTTTTTACGCCTTTTTGCACCTTTTAAGTTTCTTCGCTATTTTCAGCTTTTGCATTTTTTAAATATTCTGCCTGCTATAGCCCAAAACTGAATTTTTCTGGAATTTTTATTATGAAGCATAATTTTTTGAAAGGAACCTAAGTTTGCACCTACGAACATTGCGTTGTTATTAATAGAAAGTTATTTGCGGGTTAAAGAGCGAATACTCTTCGAAAATAATTAGTGAATAGTTTAAGTCCCGAACAGAGTCTGTAGTCGCGGTTAATTGTGTCTCTATTAAATAAGTGGCACCGTCAGGAATGGAACTATTGACACATGCAAAGAATTTCGTTGAAACATTTGTTTTTATTTAAATGTAGTCTTAGATTTTTTTCAATTTTAGATGTGCGCCATGTATCTAAAACATACATGTGTACTTCTCTAAAAAATGCTATAAGTAATGAGAGATTTGTAACCAGGAAACGGGAATCCTAAAATGACAGGACGGCGAGCTGATTATCCCAGTTTGTAATCAACATGTGAACCAAAGCATATCATTCACTTTCTTAGAAAAAAGACGAGCAATATTCTTATGAGTAGAAGGGTGATTAACTTGAAACCCAGTTGCAAGAACCGTGGCATACATTTTTCTTCTGTACATTTAGTACTATCTAATCCTTTGACACGTTTTATTTTGCTTTATAGCCTAACGCATCATTCCACGCAAATCTTCAAACTCATCTTTGGCTTCTGAAGAATGACAGCACACGCTTGCTTGATTACTCTTTCTGTAATCACAGAAGCTCTGTTGATCTATTATTAATTCAGTTGAGAACCAGATCAAACTTAGGCTAGAGTTTGACAATACTAAAAGGACTAAAGAGAGTCAACCATAAACTGTGTTTGAAGTATAACTGTATATAATATCGTATATTTCAAAAGCTCTGCACATCATTTGCAGTGCAAAGATGGTAACCGAACCCTGTGTTTTTAGGATTGATAAGTATGTGAGGCGCGTCATGACCGATATTTATTTAAAATTTATATCGGTGTCGATTGTTCGCTCACAATCGCGCATATGATATATGTTAAGCTTACTCTAACGTTATATACATATGATAACTGCGTTGGAAACGAAAAAACAGACTTGTTTAGTTATCATCTATCCGTGGTTTTTTTAATTTCTTCTTTTCTGAAGCCTTCTCTATGGATGCTTGCGAACGGTCTCGTTTTCGTATAAATTTTTTACTCATAGTATCCACTGTGCTCGAGTACCTGAATATTAACAAAAAAGAGATGATGATTAATATTTGTTCATATATTCAGTAGAGGACAGGCGTATCGTATAAACAAGGCCCGCACAGTATAATCTTAAGATACAATATAAGGGCAACAATAAGGGCGTGTGAATAAGTTTTTGGCTGTAATAAGACACGAATTGATGAGGACGCTATGTTACGTTTTACGTGTAAAGCTAAAGAAACCTAAATTTGCGACAGTTCCTTATTATACTATAATATATCACAGCATAGATAAATGAAAAGATACTACCATAGCATATTACACCTCACACGAAAAATTATTTATGATTTCTTTCAAAAACTAGGAAAATGGCTAGTTCTTTCTCCGCGTCATACGTAAGGTGAAAAAATAATGAACAGCTAAAATGAGTAAGTAAATGAGTTATTTCACCTTTCTGCAAATTCCACATCGTCTATTCCGCCCATTTCGCCGAAATGGGGATCTTCGGTCTCCTCTTGTGCAGTAAGTTTCTATTCATACAGCAATATTATTAATTTACTTGTTAGTAATTGTATTAAAAATACTGAAAACCATAGCTTATAATGCAGCACCTCTCCATAAAATTCATGCCTACTTTAATTCAATAGTAAATGTGTTAAATACAAACACAAAAAAGAACGAGATACAGCGCTCCAGTTTTAAGATTTTGAAGTAATTGAGTTTTTTTTACTTGATTTTTATCTAGTCCGATCATGTAAAGGATATTGTTACACCCAGTTTTTAATACGTAAATCTAAGCTTTCAGTACTTAGTATAACTAAATTTCCCAAATGCCAGCTGAGCAGCACCCGACTGGATGACGTCATCCAGCACAACAGACGTACGCTTTTCGTAAACGTTTATCAAATAGCATTGCTTTATTGTCAAAAAAGTAATCAGTCCTCTAGGCATCTGTCTTTATTATTTGTTGACATAGTTTTTGGTAAAACATTACATGATTTGTTGGCTCTTACCTCTATCAAGGGGTTGCGGCCTTTGAAAGACATTCTGCCAGCTACCAAGTCTGCGCAAGGGACGAAACTTCGTTCGTGAATGAAACGTTTCTGCCTGCACCAGCGTCGTAATCATAATTTAATTACAGTACATTTCTAGAATTTCAATATTTTCTGAAGCACCTCTTTATAGGCTAGCATGTTTACTTTTGAGAAGCGGCTTACTTAGGTGGGAATTGTTTCTACATAATTCAAATTCATGGGGTGACAGAGTCTTTACCAAGCGCCGATGTATGAGACTCTATAATTAAATCCGCTTCTTTTCAAAAGGCCCAAACAGCACTCCTAGACAAGAAACATAATCTTAGCAGCGCTGTATAGTATATTTATAACGAACCAAGTATCTGGCTCTATATGTAAACACTGAAAATAAGGAAATCTAGGCAAATGAAGTCACCCTCATTTAAAGCATTCCTTTACCATAGCTTATTAACTCATATATAAAGCTCGAACGCTTTCATACCTTAATTTATAAAATACCATCAAATATCAAATCAGTTTACCTATAGATACCATCTATTTAGGAACTGTATAGATGGTGAACACGGGCTTGGAGCAAAAGGAAAGTTTAAGCCGTTACTAGTAAAGCTTTCTAAGTTGGCAGTTGATACTTTTCGTCTCTAATGCAAGGTATGCCCTCTTAATCGACAACGAATCTTACTTACACAAGACGGCAAAACCATAATTGTTTAGATTAACTCAACCGAATCGGCCTGCAGAGACCTCTTTTCATGCAAAGCTTGCATAAGTAATAATCGATTTGAATGTAAAGTGTTTTACGTACGTGGCTTGTTTCCCCTCAAGCTTCTGAGTGAGACTCGTGCTGAATAGAGCTCGTTGTTTTGCTTCGAACTGATCTTTTTCATACTTCTCCTTTGTGCGTTGCATAAACTTCATTTCTAGAACATTCTTTGATAGCTGAGCATTTCTGTTTCCTGTACTCGAACGAAACATCTTGGCATCAGCTATAATCTTTTAAACCGGTTGGTTCAATTTGGATCGCAAAAAAATAGTATAGGCTGTCGGTGAAGTTTCCTAAACCCCACAGTAAATGTACATGCAGTCTTGAGATTCACTGTTCTCCGTAGTAATATAAAAAGCTTGACTGAAATCTTTAATCCAAAAAATGAAGACAGACACAGTTCTTATAAACAGAGACTTTCACTTTTTCATTATTTGACTCGATATGCAACACAATCGCAAAATTTTTAGTTAACAAAAGCGAGCTTTTCGGTGTATATTTCACTGACAGATCGAAAAGCGTCAACCAAACAATATGTGAATCGAACTGGTGGAACTATTGACATGCCGTTCTGACGTTTAATACAAACCGACAGAAGTTATGGAATCAGCAGACAAAGGCGGAGCGCGCGCGACGACAACGTATTTGACGCTTTTCCGTCAAACCAGCGGGATGAGGACAGGATGAGACAGGAACTTTTTCTATGCCATTATCTTATCATCAGCCTTGGACCTATGTTTACAAATTATCAGAAAGTATCTTATTTTTACTCTTTTTTGAATGTAACTCGACATCGCTTTGAACTGTTATGCCTCTGTGGCTTCCTGTGTACACTCAGCTGGCCAGATGATCGAAGCTGCAAATCATCTGCTTGAATTCAATAACTGGGTAGTGGCTGGCAAGGACCCGCCAGAACTCGCTCCGAAAGACGCTCCTTCCTGTTTTCCAATAGTCGGCGGTGTTCAGTCGTTTGTTTACGTGCTCTTCATTATTCCAGTTGTTGTGGTCATACTGGACAAAGTTGCGGCGGCAGGGTAACAGGTACCGCCGGCAAGGGAAATTGTTGTTAGTGTTGCCAGCAAGTCGCAGAGCGACTAATGATCCACGCTTGTAGAGACAGCTACGTCACTTTCGAAGAGTACATCAGCGCCATCGTTCGTTGGACGTCACTTTACAACCACTAATACTACAGGGATAGCCACTTTTCGGATTGTCCTTGATGCTCCGCTGCGCCTACTGCTCATTTACCTGTGTTTGTCGTTGAGGAAAGTCGTCCTTTCGAGCCCCCATCAAAGACTGGTGTTGGCGTTCGAGTAGATTTAAAGTCTACTTGCTTTTCTTGTGTAGGTAAGTTATGGTATCTTTTCAGTTGCGTGCCATACGCAAGTCTAAGTTCCTCAGAAAAAAGTAAAATTACAGTAATGGCACTCTTGTTAATTATTTTGATCAGGTTCAACACAAGTACACGAAGACAAAATGACGACGAAATACTCACTCGAAGAAGTGCGCAAGCACAACGGGAAGAGTTCGTGTTGGCTTGTGATTCACGAAAACGTTTACGACGTCACGAAGTTCATGGAGGAGGTGAGTGGAGATTTTAACGTTTGACAAAATAAATATATGTTAAATAAATGTAAGAAAAACAATGGGTAAGCCAAGTTGGTATATTATGCGGCAGTTATTGTATATAAAATAGAATTTAGTGCCAAAAGTGTGACAAGTGTGGCACGTACTCAGCGCAACAGTTAACTCTAATGCGACATGCAGGCCTGCGGCTAAAGGAATTTCGGGTAACACCCAAACTTGTCACGATAATAACAGAAGCCGTTGGCAGTTGTAGCAGCTTAATAACAACATTTGGCAGCTGCATATGTAGTGCTTGAGGAAACAAGTAATATTGAAGAATAGAGATTCCTCAACAATTTCTATTGATAAAACACGAATGCACCACCATTTAAGCAATTGTGGTATCAATACACATGTGCCCTTTTTAATAATTCTATCACCTATGCGTAATTACTTTCTGATTTGGCAAGTAGACACCTTGTTTTAGAGCTTACAATTAGCTCCTACAGGTGGATCCTAAATTAGATAGGCTACGGAGCTAAGTTTCACAAAATGTAGATTTCATGTTCGCTTAAAAAAAATTTAAATAACTTTATGCATATTTCATTTACGTTTTATATCTACGATTGCGATTTTTGGTCAATTACGACATATCCAATAGAACATATTCCAGACATTTAGGCCATCAAGAGGACATATTAGGAGGGCAGCGACGAGTGATTTAGCCATAGTCGGTTGTCTATATTCAGTCCGATAGTGGTGTCAGCAATAACTTTACAAATACTTTCGAATAGCTAGCTCACTGAATGTATATTTGAATTTCGCCACTACATTTTAAACCCGATCTTAGGACGTCTACTATATGTATGTCAATAAGTCTTAAATAAATCGTCGTTCCGGTATACTTCGCTAGTGTGGCCTCGCAGAGATTCTTCAGAGGGAAAACAACCCAAATGTATAAAAGCTAAAAGCTAGGCATTGACAGCAGGGCAAAGCTGATCTATCAATGCTAAATGATTGCCAATAATCTTAATAGATGCAGAAATGACTTTTTGCTCATTTTTGTAGTTGAATTCTAACTACAAGTCATGAGGCAGAAATAACAGTATCGCTTATACTAGATACCCTGCACGATCTGTCTCTTTTCTCCCATCATCGCTACTGTTACTTATACCAGAAGTGGCGGTCGTCAAAGACAGCCCTCAGTTATGCCATCCTTGGTGTACCGTATGAGAGCAGCGAAAGAGGACCGTCTATGTAACAAGTGGAACAATCTACTGGAGGCTTGGGTGCCTGCCTAACAGTAGACGCTTGTGTGCCTGCCTAACAGTAGACGCGTCATTAGATGTTACACAGCCTTCATTCCTTCGCTTGATTCTGTAGAACAATAACAATTTTATGGAACAATAAGAAACACATTAGAGATTAAGGGGTTGACGGAGACACGAAGTGCTTATTATCACAGTTGTCGACTGTATCGACCCTAATGGATAAAAATGAGACGCCCTATATTGCTCGTGTAAAACGTATAATTTTTGCGGTTTATATATAATGTCAGTCGAATTTTGATATTTTTGTCCGATCTATATGGCCGTGAATCCAGACGATCATGCACGTCACTTTTCGTACTTAAATGGGAGCTGCAGTTCTATATTCAAGCGTATATAGTTTCTCTCCGATCTTAGAGGATAGTTTTTCAAACCAAATATACGAAGTTCCCTCGATTTAATAGGTGAACAAAATGCGTGCTTTTTTGCACGACTCTTGCGCTGATCCACTGCTGGTTAGCTTAACAATTCTGATGGAGTAGTTGTTTGCTCTTTAACCCCACGCAATGTTTTTATTCTGAGAAACAATAGAAATGGTATGTCATATAGTTTAGGCTGTTCGATTGCAGCAGCGGTTTAAAGTTTATCCTAGATTTCCATAAGACTTTGTTTTTTACCAGAAAATCATATTTTTGGCTATGAAATATAATTGAATGTTGGTGTGTTTCGTGCTGAATAAAGCTAACATGTGGAACGATTTTACCCTCGGTATGCTTCAGTTTTCTAAAAGCAAAAAAAAACCTTAAATGCTCTAACATCTGTTTTTTGTCTATAAAATATCTCGTAGAAGTCATTCGTGTTTGCTGTCAATATTGCTGTTTTTGTTATATATCTATATCGGTTTAGGAAGATGAAAAACGGTTAGCAAATAGCGGTACATTGTATACCTGTGGTGGAATAAATTAGGAAGTTTTATTTAAAAGTGAAAAAAAAGCATGAAGTCATCCGACACAAAGGTTAATACTGATTGAATGGAAAAGGAGGGTTTTATTAACACACAAATGTACAGCTAGTTTATATGCTCTGAATTTAAGTTCAAGCACTGATCCTAGCTCCCAAGAATGAAGTGGATGATAACTTTAATTTATAAGGCCGTGCAGCGACTCGAGGGACAAACTTTTATGCACTTCTCTTATAGTATATGTAATTGAACTACAAAAGTGAACCGTGCCTGGAATACCTCGAGCTCATTCATCGATGGTATCTGTGTATTAGCAGCCTATGTTTTTTGCCCTTTCAGTATAATGAAGTTCGGAGTTGATCTCGGAGGCACCTAGCATGAACTTTTTATGCCAGCATCGTCGAATGTCATCCACTTGTTTTCTGCCGTTGACCCGTCATAACAACCCTTGAACAGAATGCCCTTACGAGAACATGGCGGACCAGGTTACTACTGACGTTAAAACAGCCGCGTTAAAACAAAGCTCAGCTGATTAAAGCTTGACAAAGAGATCACTCTTTGTCTCACAAAGAGAGACAAAAAGAGTGAATAGGGTCCTAGCTTCTAGAAGTTCGTCTTTTTGCTTTACTAGCATGCTCTTGGGCATTTAAGTAAGCCATCGAATAGGGAAGCAATACCTTGATGATTTGAAGTAGCACTGGCTTAATGAACTACTGACCTTCACCGTGTTGTTAAAAAGAATTTGCAACTCTCTAAGTGAAGAAGTTGAATTAGGTGCATTGCTTCGGTGATACCTTTTGAAAACGGCATCGTGTCTTGCGAAGTCAAAAGGTAGCATAATGGATCACATTTGTAAGTTTTCCTAATAGGATGGCCAATCAATTTTTAATTTACGAGAACAAATATAGCTCTCAATATGTAAATCCATCTCTTTTCGCTTTTTTGCGAAGATTGAACCTTCAGTGGTTAATGTGCTAATTTTATGTCGATGGTACACGTTATCCTAACAATTTTTTCAAGTTCGATACCAAAAGCAAAAACTTAGATTATCGGATTAATTGTTAATTAATTTCAGGTTAAGGCTTAACCCCGACTTAGAAACTTTTCTTAACTATAGATGCACATGGACCTAAAACAAACAAACCCTTATTTTCTGTCCATATGTGGGTTGTGTGCGTTTGATGTAGTTCTTCTGTTATAATATAGCATTACAATGTAAATAACACACGGTACAAGCTAAGTTGAATACATGGCGGAATTGATAATTCCTGCACATTCAGATAGTCGGCGAAAATAGTTTTTGATCTGTGTAGACCAAGAGCATTTTCGCCGAGATCCAGAATAATTTTTGCTTAGAAAATCTAAAACAGTAGGTCACGACCAATTTAAATTGTTGGACAAGCTCTGCTTCACACATATTTTCTCATAAAACGGTTTAAACGATAGGGAAAAGGGCCCGGCAACTGTTAAATCCCAAGCTTGAGGTGGCGGGCGGATTGATATATTATTATCGAGGCGAACGGTATCTGACAACCAGTGTATACTCACATGTTGCAAAGTACTTGACTGATTGCTGAAAAATATTGTTTTTTATAGTGTGAATAGTCAGCTTTAGGTCAGTAGCTTAATCAGTGCAGGCCAATGTTAGTTGTGATAAATGCACTTGGTTAATACTTCGACCACGCAGGTAGCCAAAAGCATCACAGACCAATGAATACGCGCGACGAGTAATAATAGTAAGAATAATTACAGGTAGGTTGACCGCCACATAGCTGCTATGCTGGGGTGCAAGATTCGCGCCTATAAGGTCCCTGTTTTAATCCCAAATTAAGGCTTATTACTTTGTGCAAATTGTTTGAAGTATTAATATCAATTTGCCGGTCAGCTTCATTTACGTTGCGCTCCCTATTTTAGTGTATTTAAAATAATATCCACCGCGCTCTGGGTATTAAGCGTTTGGTTGGTTTAGCTACGCTGAGGCCTTACCATTTTTTTACATCTTTTTATGGTGATTATTTTATTAATTCGCTAATTTGCACAATTTTTTTATTTTTATGTGCATTATGTATGCATAAAACTATAAAGCAGACAGAGGTAAAACTAGCGGTTTGAAGATTAAAGAATTTGACTTTGACTAACTGTCATTATTCGATGTTCGTAATACTTATAGGTCCTTTGACTTTTTATTTAGGAACGGGGAACTGTTTTGAAAGTTGGGAATTTGAATATCAAATTTTGTGCTGTTTGTTCCACAAATCGCCCTGACGCCCAGTGTATACATAAATCTCTTTTGGATAAACTGGTCGAATCGGCGTGTATTGTTGATATTCCCATAGCTTTATTTACGAAATAAAATCCGTTTGAAACTTCCTACTGTAGAAAAAATAGCCTTCCGCATTTCACAGAGGCCGTACTACATCAACAACAGGTAGGGCTGTCTCTGTTTGATTTCCTTGTAAAGATATAAAAGAAAAATCTGATTGAGAAACAGGACTGTTGTTGGTAGCATTGAAGTAATATATTTGCTTGCACTGTATGGCCTACACTTGCTAATAATTACATACATCAACTAACAATCCAACTTGGGTTTTTCGTTCTTGTTTTGCCTAAGTAGTGAGTATTTTTCAACAGATTGGTTTGTCTTAAATGGCTGTTGCATTGATAATGTCATTCATTAACAATGTTCTTTGTTCTTTAGTAGTAGCAAAAAAAGTTGTGCTATTTGTCGTATAACGTGAGTTCTGTCATCAGTACCAGGCTCAACTGATATTATAGATACATACGTACACAACTACCTGGCAACGTTCTTATGCGGAAATAAAGCGCATGGCCGTGATACGAAAATGTACTGTCGCGGCGTAAACATCTTTTGTATATCGATATACTGTATTTATCTGGAATGGTCTTTTTAAAATTGCAGCAGTGGAATGTACTGCAAATAATCACAGATAGTTTTTTATTACCCTTCAAGAGTTTTACGATGTGTGATGGTTTTTAAAGATAAATAAAATTTAAAGGCACTCATTTTTAATTAATTTTGTATAATTACTTTACTATATAGTTAATAATCTTTGCTTAATGCCAGAAATGCAAAAAAATGAAAATTGCGTACTTTTAATGTCACAAATAGTTTTCTTGTTATTATTAGGTTGTTCAGTATGACGTGCAAGAGAGTAAATTCCAACTTTCCGAACTTTTTGTACAAGCATAGTTATTTTATCTTCAGTCAAAATATGTACCATTATTGTTTATGACCCTCTGCCATTTGGATAATAACCTATTTATTCTGCCGCTGTAAAAGCCTATGGTGCGAAAGATCAGAGCATCGAAGGGTAATTTTGACGTAGTGTTGAAATTCAGACTATTATTTTGTTAAAAGATAGTCAAGATTTTTTGAAAGAATAGTAATTTGCGGAGTAGTATCTGACGAGTACGATGGGTGACTGGAAGCTTTAGACTCCAACTTCTGCATTTTTGTCAACGTGATTCTTCGCTCGTTCTCACACTGGAACGATTGTGTTGTCGTGCGATGGAAACTGTTTACGTTTGTTTACTAATATTGGTTGTTTAATGCATAGTTTCTTCCCTGTCTGTTCCAATGATTGAAAGTACACAGTTGTCATAAATAACGAACCAGAACTCTCGATGCTGTAGTAAATGGCATCTGCATTATATAGACACTACAAGTTTTATTATAGGATTATATATATAATAAGGGTTAATATAAGACTAGGTCACTGTTATAACATGGAAGCAGCGAGCAGCAAGCGTCTCAACTTTGCTTTACACGAAACACATTTTCTTCTCACTCGAGTCTAAAATTTTCTTGCTAGGGTTTTTTTAACTAACGCCTCGCAGTGTTCCTAGGCTTAAATTTTTTATTGAATACAAGGCTTATAAGGTAAGCTGTTGCCACCGTTGTAGCCAAGATGGGACTCATGTCTCTAGACCACTCGAGTTTTCTAATTTTTTATGTCCCACTGCAGCTCGCTGGTCATCAACCATCCAACTGAATATTTCAGATTCCAGAAAGAAAAACGGCATTCCCAGAATAATAAACATTTCATATTGTTATAAAATAGCGTCATTTTCAAATATGAAATCAACTTTTATCACTTTTCACAATAAACGGTCTAATAAATCGAAATAGCAATCCCCGAATTTAAAAAGTGGTAAGCGAATCATATGATGCTTTCAATAGGAAGTAATGGTTATTAAGAATTATCACGCAGAATTATTACGATTTTCAACTGCAGTTTCAACTGTTTTTCTGCAGTTAATTTTTTTTTTGTAAGCTACAGAATAATGGTGTTTTCATTGGTAAAAGGAATTAAAAAATTGCCGTTAATCATTGCTTCAGGAAACTAGCTCGTAACAAGAAAGAAAACATTTTTGCTTTTGGTTTTGAACCTGGACCACATCCCTTTCCTTCAACGTTTGAGGCAATCGCGTTGTCAAAGTTATATGAACCAGATATAATTCAAAAGTGGTTTATTTAATGTAATTTAGATCATGCTATTTGGTAATGTCTCAGAGATGCGATTATGACAATATTCATGTTTTACTTTATTTGTTAATGCAGCACCCCGGTGGCGAGGAAGTGCTCTTGGAGGTTGCAGGAACTGAAACCACGGAGGCTTTCGAGGACGTGGGCCATTCCACTGATGCCCGCGAACTAATGGTGCAGTACAAAATCGGAGAACTCACTGACGAAGATAAGTCAAAGGTTAAGAAGGTAAGCTCTCACTTTGATTATATGCTATTAAATACTGCTGATGAATGTTAAGCTTTAGAGGACCTTTAATGACTGCTATTTGTTTAAATACATTTTTAAGTCTTCCAGTGTACATTATATGTATACATTATCGATTTATTATGCATATACCGCCGGGTATATACGTAGTAAATTATTATAGATGACATAGAAGTTTACATGATGTTTACATGAAGTTTACAGGATGACATAGAAATAAAGAATATAATTACTGGCTTTCATTGCAAATTATATGTGTGATTTGACTGGCGTTTTCTTTCTTCCATTGATTCTAGTTTATGCGTATATGTGTTTTATTCAGGTGACGGAAAAATCACAGTTCCGCGAGTCATCAACAACTGGAAATGGTGTTTCGTCGTGGCTTCTTCCAGTTAGCGTCGCCGTCGGGGCCACTATTCTGTACCGCCTTTTCCTCAGCTATCAGTCCAGCTAAGCCGTTTTTCTGTCAAATACGCAGATCTGTCACTAAGTGCGTCCTAGAATTACTCTAAGTTTACTGGAGCCGTTCGAAGTTTAACTGGAAGCTTCAGTATACTTTTTTATTTTCGAGGTCAAGTTTTGCGCTAATGGCATATTTACTCAAAAAAACTCACTTTCAAAAATCTGGTTAAGTATGATAAGCGTATGAGGGTGTCTTGACGGCAGCTTTTTCGATTTGGTATTAATAATGAACAAGCAAACAGGGACCATGAAAGAGGTTAGGGTAGTATTATACAATTTGTTTCATCATTTATTACTCTGATTTTAAATGGTATAATGACTATTATTATTAAGAAATGATGGAAAACAAGTTATTGTAAGGCAGCCTCACACGTCTTGTTTAAACGGCATGACGGCATAGAATACATGAGTGGTGAATAAACATATTTTACAGAAAAATGATAACTACACAAGTTGTTTTCTGTTGGAATATATGTTTGTCGTTTGATGAGCACAGCTTGCCCAGATGTTTACCTTCCAATTTACGCTAAATTATAGTCTTACCCTATATATTGCAGCACCAGTTTTGAAAATGGCCCTAAACCTTAAATTTGGTGGGCCCACGAGAAATTTCTATGATGAACACATTATGTCTAAGAAAATTCATTTTCGTATTAAAACTTGAAAAAACTATACTTACAACTTGAATTGCGCGCAAGCTAGCAGGAAATACAGCTGAATTGGATACAATGTAATCCCCCGCAGCACGTTGAGGGAGGACGATGTGCTCACGTGTGGTACAATTTTTCACCACTAATATCTGCTCATTATGTCGAAGTTTTTATTTGCCCGGACATTTCACTGCGTATGGTAGTTGACTGTTTTTGATTATTCCATAAGGCCTGATTCCTTGAAAATGAAGATGGATCTTCAAAATACTTTAGAAAACAACGAGAGAGAGAGAGAGAGAGAGATAATTTTTCTTAATAAAACATTGCAAAACACCTTTGGTGAACAATTGCCTGGTAAAGCTGAACCACGAGCATGTTCAAAAGGCGTAGTGCCAACAAAGAGAGAATAGTCGTCGACATAGACTGACCGGATCCATGTAGGTTTGGCTGATTAAAACTACCATTCTATTAAACACCATTTGAGTCAGTAACATATAGTAGTATCATATTAGCTTGATAGGACAGTTTTTACCTAACAAAAAAAAACGCATTTATCTCGAATTCTAGCAATTATGTATTCACAGCTTTACGCTTTTCTCTTATCTACCGATTTATTTAGTCCATCGTTCCGGGAATTTTCAGGTCTAGTGCTAAAGAACTCATCAAGAAAGTTTCTAACACTCCCTTGATTGTCGAATGTACTGGTATCAGTTTAATTTTTCAATGCTCGGAAAAGCTAAAATCCATCTGTGCGAAGTTTGGGGAATACGGGAGATGCAGGACGGCTGGCTGCTTGAGGTCTTGTAAAGAAACTTTCGCGGTATTTACCGTGTGACGTCTGGGATTGTTATGGAGAAGCACGTGAAATTTGTCTTGGTTAGCGGGTTTTTTTTTAAGAACTTATGCTTCTAGGGCTTAAGCCTGTCTGAGGAAGCTATGTATTCTTTCTCTGCTTCATATCCAAATGGAGCAGCACCCCTTCTTATCCAATAACAGCTCGCCAGTGCCTAACGTTATGTGGAGGCACCGTTGAGACAATGAAAAATCGTGATTTCTTGTGCTCTTCTTCACCGAATTTACTACACAGCAGGGTTTTTAATTCTTGATAAAATTCTAGAAGCTTAAGATGAGTGTTCGCAGCCCATCTTCTCAGATAATTAACGAGTTGTCTGTCGCAGGGAACTGTCATTGGCCTTAAATAGTTGGTCTAGGCAGAGTGTATCGTGCAAGACTGATATGCCGTCTTCGAATTTCGTAAATCGTCTTCGAACATTCTCTCAGCTATCAAGTTGTCGCTGTGCGCGACACACAAATATTTCGGGCTAATTCAACAGCTTTCTTGTAGAAGGCGAAATAAAGCAAGTGCTGGAATTTTTTTTTACGTAAACATCCATCCTCAGAGAGTGAACTAGAGAAAAAATTCACACAATTAAATGACAATAGGTTTATAAAAAATAGGCGATCCCTTAAAGTATGTAGAACAAGTAATAAAAAGAGAAAAGGTACGTATACAAAGACGATTTTTCTTTCTGATAAATTTAAGAATTATTATGCTTTTTTCCCTTCGTTCTGTAAATTGAAATGATTGTGTTGAATCGTATTTAACAACAGTTTATATCGTTAATAAAGGTGACTATTAACCTCTTTTTCGATCTACGCAATCCTTCATGCGACTCCAGCAAGGATTGGCGCTGTTCAAGACGTTTGGAAGTAATCGTCAGACAAGCGTACTACAGTATACAAAAACACCTGAATTGTAATTAACTTGGCGAATTGAGAGCTCTCATACATAATAGTCGTAGTTCCGACACAATTCGCGATCATAACCAGACCCACATAATAGTCCCACATAAAACGTTGATTTTCAGTTCATACGCCACGAACTTCAATCCGCGTTTAATAAACCCAATAAAAGAAAAAAAACTTTGACAAAAGTATATCGTACAGCTGCTGACAACTACCGTTACTGATAAATACGATTCGAACAGCAATACCTGCGCAATGAGAGACGGTACTGCTTTAAATGCCGCTAATTCGACTGTTTCAAATAAGAATTCTGAATCGATCTGCTTTGTATACGAAACAGTTGAAGGAAAATTGGGATAGAAAAGAAGAGTACGCGAAGATCGGTGACAGTTGTAAGTATCAGACAATACATAGGTGCTGTTGCTCATCTAGTCTTTCGTGACATCTGCTAATCCACTTAGCCCACTTTCCTTTCGGGCTTCATTACCTAAGCACACTTACTAAAATTTTGATTGCGAATCTAACGCTATCTGTTCACTGCATGCATGCGATTATTTGCACAATTCTGTCATGAATTATATAATACTTTTTCATAAGTCATTTTGTGCATGAAATACTACATGTGCACTATCATTTAGTTGCTATTATACGAGGCGCATATATGTATATATATATAACATTAACAGGAACGTTCTAACATTAGCCATAATGTCTTCATTCGACATCCTTAATGAAGTCAGTGAAGCTGGACTTGAATGTGATCTTAAAGCGGTGGTCCTCAATATTTGCTCAGAAAACAAATGGGTTAGATCTATCTTTCTGTGTAGACAAGCACGTGATCGCTATACTATCATGGAGAAGTTTCTAAAAATAGTACTCAGCTATAAAGATGATAGCAAATTCAGCTCCGTATTCGATATTCGAGCCTGAAATTAATTCTGATCGTCTTTCAGCTATATCAGCGAATATATATCAGCTAGTACAGCGAATAAAATACTAAGTTTGAGAAAGAAAATTGATAATTTTAAGATTAGAAAGATTGATAATATAACTTAGCAGCACGTTATGAGATGGTATGAAGTTCGAAACCCACTGTAGACGTCACTTTATGCTGGAAAGACTTACCCGTCTAAATCAATGCTTAACGGCAGCACTTCATATAAAATTTGAAACAAGTATTTATGTAAGCAATTACCGTTTTTTTTTTATCGATAATAGAGCGCGTTTAAAAAATCTTTTAATGATTAGGATATATTGCACTGAGACCACTCCTAATGTTTTCAGGTTTCAACCTCCTTGAGGAAGGCTAATCAATATACAATCTTTCACACATTTAGGTACCTGTGTATTTGTATGACTTATCCATATCACGTCTACTCTAAAGGGGTGTAGTTATTTTTTAGGACTAGTAGTGTAATGTTTTGAGTGGCTGCACGTGAGATAATACCGATTAAATAAATACTTTTTTTTTCTACAGAGAATAGTTTTTCCTTCATAGAGCATATTGCTAATATGGATAGGTTGATCTTTTTGAGCCGAAAAAAAGTTCGATATATTGAAAACTTTGTTCTGTTCAAGTTCTACAAAATTGGCAGAACGTTCGATTTCAACGGAAATTTTCCATTTTTTTACGTTTTTTGCGTAAATTTGCGTTCGAGAGCGTAATTATGATTTTTACTGAAATTATTGCAGAATGATGAGATGTGTTGCCGTGAAAATTGGAAAACGGATTATTTGGGGTACTGAAGCAGATATTAACGACACAACAGCAAAAGGCGTAGAGTGAAATCCGCGAGTCCGTCTATTTATTCCGTCTGTTTATTATTACAAACTTTCCATTTTACTTATTATTTTAGCTGTAACAGTTATGAATCATATTGTGCTTTTACATAAGTAGGGTCTAGTAGTCCTATAATGATTATATTGATTTATGCATCCCTTTTAGTTATTAAAAAAGGACAAGTTGCAAACCATTACATACATAGTACCAAACTGTACCAGTAAGTAACATTGTCTACTCGCAAGCTTAAAGTGATAGCTTAAGTAGTAATGCAAACAATGGTAGTCAATTCGGGTCGTTTTTAGACTTTGTATTCACTGCCGATTGACTAATTCTCTAATAAAATTAAATTACGAATCACTAAGTCTTACTACTCCGTTTAACGCCATATAAGGCAATTTTAAATATACATGAAAATATACATGAATATACAATAAAACATAATCAAAGACTAAATGAATTAATTAATCAATTACACAAATTAATAATAGTTGATAAGAAGGTTTTAATTTCTTCATTAAGACTGAATAGCTATTGTTTTGACTGTTAGATACGCATTTTCAGAAGGCAACCCGCTAAATATATATATTAGACGTGTTGATATCAAATAGAAATAGACAGCGTATACCAATAATAGGGCAAACATTTATTATAAAAATATAAGGAAAACATACTAGAAGAAGTACAACTGTAATTAGCCTTTGTGGTAGCATGGAACCAGCTTCAGTTACATTTGGTATTTTCAACTTAGCTGAGATTTTCCAACGCAGAATTTAAATGAATGCGACTTTTTAATACAAGATACATTGTTATCAAAAATCCAACCGGTCTCCTAACGCCGATAACAGCGAGCTCATAAAAAAATGAAGAAGCATGCTACAATAAAAATATTTTTAGTGGCCAGAACAACCGGAGCTGGAAAATGCATCTAATAATATGCAAAAGTTTCCTCAGCCGTTTGCCTATAAGTACATGAGCTCTTATTTTATGTTCTTATTTGACGCCTATGCATACAAAGACATATTTATGTATTTGGGAGTGCAGTTCAAATATACTTAACACGTATTTCTCCGACTACAGATTTCCCGGATGATTCCCGGCGTATGACAAGAAAGATTCTTTCGAAGTAGTCATTACCAATCTTAAATACTGTAAATAGAAGAAGACGAGTCACATAACCATCACAGAGGTTATAAATTTTAAACAAGCTATATAGCAAAAGCCCATATGCCATATCGCCTCCAGCTTGGCTTTATTGCCGAATCCTTACTTAACATTAGAGTTCCGTTCAAGCTACTTGAAATGAGGAATAACGCAAATATCACAGTAAGGGTAAGATTGAAACAGGTTATTTTGCTCGAAGCTAAACCTAGTTTAGGCTGATATGCTAGGACTATATAGTTTTCTTGGAAGAAAACAGTTTTTTTAAATGGCACATAGCGGGAGACTCCTCATAAGTTGGAACACCATGCTGAACTCGAGTTCTCATGGCTGCTTAATTAGCATCGACGTTCTAATATTCTCATAAACTACAACTATTCGTTAAAATAAGTGCTGGCATAGCCAGGGTTAGACATGTAACGTATGCAGCATGCAACCAAACGCCTGTTTAGTTGCACAAAAAAACCGGAGGTAGTATTTTGCTTAGCACGAATAAAAATTACAATAGCATTTAGCTTAGAGTTGTATTTGGCGTTCCCAAACTTATCAAATATGGAAAATATACTAGGTGATGTTTATATAGCCTGACTGATTGCTTCCG
>NW_019214678.1:0-74550 GCF_002532875.2 Varroa jacobsoni
CCGCAGACCTTGAGAAGCTTTAAGTACGTGTCCAAAAAAAAAAAAAAGCAATACCAGTCGTTCTTCATTTTCTTCAAGACTACTTTATTTTCGGTTTCAACTGTAAGCTTTCTCTTAAAAAAAGTTAACTTTTTTATTCTCATATACGTGCATTACATATTAATTAACAATTAAATAGTCCCGCCTAAAGGAATGCTCAGTGCCAATAACCTTAAACTGAATACAAAAATAGGCAGTTATATCCTGTATAAAAACAATTTTTTTAATTCTGTATAAATTTGAATTTATTGGGGAAATTTGGGTTAATTTTGGATTAAATTCGTAATTATCTATCGATTAAAATCGATCTGTAACTAAGAAAAGCCGGCTTTTCGAAGTGAAACGAAACAAGCTAATTGACAGTCTCAGTCAGAAATATGTGCAAAGATTGTTCTATCGCTTTTGGCGTGTTTTACAAAGACTTAACTTTCTGTTAGTCTACGACCATGTTAATACATGCATGACAGTATAGACATCGAAACATTGTGCTTGATTAAAATTAGATGCAAAGCAAACGACAAAATCTAAAATTACCTAAAATGAATGAAATTAGATATATTTATTAGCTATAAAACTCAAAAAGAGATCTTACTCTTAAAACACACTTCTCAGAGAGGCCTTAAGGACATAATAACATTTAACAATAAGCTGCGCACGTCAAAATACGGTTCGAAAGTAGAAAATGACCAAACGAGTGAAAACTTTGACGGGTTCAAATGTAGTTAAAAAAAAATGTGCCTGTCCCATCAGCCTGTTATGGCCCATCAGCAGATAATATTATATTAAACAACCATGCTATTCTAAAGGTAAATCTTTCTTCCTAAAAAATATGTAATATACAGTGTTACCAACTCCACTTCTTACGGCAAAGAAAAAACAAAAATTCTTACTCAGCAATAACATACTTTAATGAAGCTCACACGTTGTTGAAAAATGTTATGTGAATGAAAACTTTACATAAACACTTACTAATATATAAATATATACTGTATATATACATGAAACCAGCCTAACGACCTACGAGCTATAACAATTTAACAACTATGGCATTCTGCTCGAAGGAAAAACTCTAGCCAGGCTTTTCAGGAGTAAAGCCAGACTAAACAAAGTGGTATTAAATGATCCCCATTTCAGTATCGGAGCTATTGCTATCTAGAAAGCTATAAAATTTGCCTGTATAGAATACGTCTATGTAATGTATACCTATTTGAATATATCTCCTCCAAACGACAAGGTCATCTCGTTTTAATGCTTGGCAAATGTACCGATGAGGAGGACACTTTCTTTGCCCTAAGCTCTCAATATCACTATCTGCAATGTACAATGCTCACTACTCTACGGCTTTATGATAAGATCGGCGATTAAAAAACGTATAAGCTATTAAATATCTAATTCAGAAAATCAGCCCGACTACTCCTTGTCAGGCTCTTCACCGTCTGATGCTGCTATTTTACTGAGATAGTCATAATCTTCTGTTTTTCGAGCTGCGAGATGATCCTTAATAATCTCGACAAATTTTGTCCGTTGTAAAAGCGTGTACGCCGTCTGAAGAAGAAACAGTGCAGTGGAATGAAGGCGTTCATTGCCGAATAGAAACAGATCGAGGCCTAGTTCGAGTCCCATGCCATAGTCGCATTCGTCGTTAGCAAAGTTAACCAGCGTGACGATGTCTTGTATCGGTGCAAGTGCCGTCTTTACTTGTGACTGTTGAGCTGATGCGACGTTCTGCATCATACGGCGTAATTCGACTGTAATTAGAAAATATAGGTTAAATATATGTTTTTTTTTTCTTTATTACTATTGTTATTATTATTGCTCTAGTTACTCGAACTTATTTTTGAATTTTATATGTCATTCAGATTTGCTTCTTGGACATTGTCCCCGCACGTTCACAAAATAAGAAGAAAGTAACCCCTAGAGATTTAATATAATGAAAATAATCAAACTATTGATATTGAAAGATACTTAACATTAAAGTAATAGTGTTTACGTTAATTATCGAGAAATTAACAAAAAAACAACAACAAAAATTAACATACCGTTAGTCACGGTCAGTGGCCTATATCCGATTTCAGTTTTGTCATCGTAAGGCACTACCATACCGACGTGATGCATGACGTTGCCAACGGCACGTGCCTTTCTTTTTGACTTATAACTCAGCAAATGTTTGTTCTGAGAAACTCTCGAAACGATTTCTAGTACCTGTTCCAAAGTTGCTGGAAAAATTGAATGAAATGTATTAGAAAAAGAGCAAGATATTGATGGCATTTCTGTCAAACAGGGCCAAGCTTTTAATCAAATAACTAAGCGTCTTACGGTAACGCGTGAAAATAAGCACAAAGCTCTGGACTTAAAGTTGCCATCTAGAGAGAGAACAGGATGGTTAAGCTCCTTGACAAAGTTTCAGTTCATAGATTTCTCATTACATCATAACTGCGCAGATCAATTAATCTAGATAAGATTAAAATTTAGAAATGCTATTCCCGTTTAAATTGATCGTACCTATAAACTTATTATTAAAACATTAAAAAATTAATTTTGGAGAGTAAACGCACTGCAATTTTCTTCATGAGTCATTAGTAGGTAACTCGAATCCATAATAACGCACACAATTTATCCGAGAAGATTTACTTACATCTATCTTGGGTAGATCAAACATTATCACGAAATACTATGTATGCTTGACTAGTAGGTCTTGTATAAACAAGTTATAATGAATACCACGTTCTTGCCTGGAGCTTAAAATTTACAAAATATGAGTTGGTACCTTTTTGATCATCTTCGTCTTTCGTTTTCTTGATTTGCTCCTTGATCTGATTGTGTATAACCTGGATTAAATTTGACCCAAGTATTAGTAACTTCCACGGTTGAACGTCTTTTCGGTGAAGCTGGGATTGAGCGACAAACACGGGTTGCTCGCTGGGATCGTCACGGAAATAACCTATATGGCAATCGGAAGCCACCTAAAAGAAGGCAGTATAAATATTCTTGTAATAAGAAAGAAATCATATATATATATATATATAAAAGATTTCTTTCTTAAAAAATATATATAATATATATATTTTTTTTCCATTTTCTTGGTTAGGCTTGTATATGGTTGCACACACGAACGAAAAATATCCGTTAAACTTTATAGCTTATTGTTGAAAAAGTTACCGAAACTACTCTCGAAATACGTCGTGTCATACACGCGTTGAATATTATTGCTCCAAGCTTCCACCAAATATCGAATCGTATGAATAGGAATGATACTGTTTAACTCATGAAGACGCGGAATTATCTGTGAAGTGAATTTTCGTAAACACTACTTACATCCACCAAAACTGTCTGAAATTCAGGCGGGTCGTAATAGTATCGATAGTGCAAGTTGAATGCTCTCTTATTGTTTGAATCGACAATTCCTTTAAGTGCAAGTGCATCAAACGGTCCCACAAGTCGATACCCAAGGAGTGGCGCCAGAGCTTCGCGAGGATTGTCCGGGTTCAACTCCGAGCACACACTCCACAAGTCAAATAGATCTTCTGGAAACTGTTCAAAAAGAATCAGTTTCAAAACAAACGTAAACTACATGCTATATATACTTTAATATTTTTCCGGGCATACCGAAATTCGTTTTTCTGCGATTAGCAAATCTATTGTATTTACTTTTTGATAAAATTAAGAACATACATGCAGAATGTTCATGATCGACAAAACGTACTAGCAAATCATAGCAGCTCTCCAGAAAGGCCGCATCTAAGTGTTTTGGTTTAGGTGGTGTCGAAGGCGCCCCAAATTTCTTAGCCGGACTATCGGTGGATGGAAACGCTGGCGGCCGAGCTATTTTTGCTGGAATAGCTTTGGCCTTATTCATGTCACCCGGTTTAGCCTTGGCAGCTGCCGCTGTACGATGAGGATGAGCAAACTCTTGCAAATGATCGATATTCTTCCTGTAGCATAATGGTCCCCATTTGCATAAGGGCTTTGAAGAGTCGTCGGAACTTTCGTCGAGCGGAGCTGTCCGTTTTGTGGCCATATTAACTGTAATATACGGAAGGCCATAAATACTCCAGCACAACACGGAGTGTCCATCATTAGAGCTAAGTGGCTGTTTTAAAACGTCTATTACTAGTACCGAAAAGAGAACAATTAATTGGTATTATACTTTCTGAATATCTTAATTTCAGACCTGAATATCATTGGCCCGCAGGACTATAAAAAACATAATGATAATCGAGTTTACCAAGGACAAAAGACGATCACAATTTGGGCAGCGAAAGACATCACCTAAAAACTATACATTTCCATATGTGTTCGGAAGCTATAAGAAACTATATGGAGGTATAGAATGTGAAAAATGCTCAAGGAATATATAATATTTTATTTCAAAAAAGAGCCTTCGGCTGTTGAGGCTGGAGAACTTTTTTTTAAGTCCTAAACCTTAAAGCACCGAGTGCATGAATTATTTTTAGTGCGGTGAAGATAATAATTAATTTTTTAATAATGTGACTAATATTTCGATTGGAATTAGTAATAATTCCTAAACCGCAGGACAACGACATTCCCAAATATTTGAATGAATCTTATCAAACGCTGGATAAAAAAGATAAATTATTTTTGCATGTCAAAAAATCCCCTTTATGTGGGTCCTGTGCAACACCTCGCCTCCTTCGAATATTATTTACCTAGACCTATACAGGCTTTGGTGATAGTTTTTTATAAATAAATTGATTTGACAAAAAGTCTGGTGGAATATATGGCAACATCTTAAACAATTTGGCAAACAACTTTTCAATTATATAACCCTATAACGGTTGTACTTCTATGGTTACAAACTCTTCATGCCATTTTTTGTTAGCCAGAGAGGCAGGTTGCACTTTATTGATCAGCCTATAGTTGTGCTTGTATAATATCGTTGTTGAATGTTCACAAGCTAGCTATTTTAGTAAAGAGTGCTAGATATTGTCATAGATAACATGTCAATGTTTACAGACCACTGATATATATATATATTACAAAAAGATCCATTCGCATACCAATAATCGTATCAACGTATAGATACGTTTCTTGCTATATACGGTCTTGCTTATAACAAGCAATGGTATTTCAAAGTCTTCCTATTTGAAACAAACAATTACCATTGGCGTTATCAATATATTTTCAAATCCAGTTCAAACATTAGAGCAGGCACGTTTGCGTAAATATATATATATATATATATGTCATATATAAATCTATAAGACAGGTAATGAAATGAAAACTTTAAGTACTTCATAGTTCTAGTATCAATAATTGTTCGAGTATTATCAAATGATTTCGCTGATTCGCACATGCATACTGACATCGTGTGAACCCACGAGAATATTTACATACTATTTCCCTTATCAGCAACGTACTAGAAAATACAATCCAACTTGAGAGGAAAGACTTATTCTTAGTATCCAAACGTACCTTCTACCATTGTTTGCTACCTAAAACACACTAGTAGCACAGTTAAATTCAATGTAAAAATCGGAGGCCATCTTGCTGCACAGAAAACAAAACAGGAGAATGTCAACATACGGGGAAAGATTGCGAATTGCAATAGTCAAATAGAGCAAGTTAGCATACCTAGTAGAAAGATTAGAACGAAGATCCGTCGCACGATTAAGAAATACCGCGAAAATGTTCTCCAACATAAGATACATGAGTCGCCCGTGCAGAGCGTCTGCTTCCGCAATGGGTCCATCCGATGAAAGTTTATGAAATGGTGGATACGCCGGACCGCGCCAAAATTTGAACTGTGCCATAGAAAAGCCAGACCAGTACCTAGTAAAATACACTTACTGATTCTTGGCAGCACGAAAAGCGTGTGGCCTTTAGATTTCAAATCTAGACCACCTTTCATGCTCTTAAGTTAATATGCAAATACGTTAGCATTGGGTTAACCCTGAGGTCTACCAATATCTACAATAAGCCTTCGGTGTCTTGCGAACGGCCATCGATATCAGATTATTGCCTATATGCTATTCTATATATAATTGAGACTCTGTCTGACCTAGAAAATGATGTAAACCATGAATAAAAGAGCGCCAAACAAAAGAGTAGAATAATCACTTGTGGTTAATCTGGTCTGAAAGGTGAGAAAGATGGTTAACGTGTGATACTACTATCGATTTCACTCGGAATAGGTTCAAGTTCCACAAGTAATTTTAGTACAGAGAATAATTATATTCGAGTGGTCGTAGTTTGTACAACCATACTAAGTATCATAACCACATCGAAGAATATCCAATTCAGATAGCAGTGCTTGGGACCACCCTATTTAACAATCGGTTATGCCAAACGCGTAGGATTCATTCGAGCGCTACTATTTTAATATATGGTTAGGCTCGCCTCCGTCCTCTTCATTTGATTCTCACTCGATTTTGTCAGCTCGATAAAGTCAGAAACCCCAAGGAGCAACGTGCACATCAGAAACTCAATAATTTCTTAATTATTTTTATTTGTTCCAAGAACGATGCCCATCTTTTTAATGTTATACAACTTTGCAACACGTAATAATAAATCGCCGACCGGTCTCTGCTCTCCGTAACATTAAAAATTTGTCGAAAAATGAGGAACGCTATGCACAGGAAGCCGAGTGCAGGCGGTGACCTTTATTCTAAGTCACGTTGTGTCATATCAAAATATTATTTTTTACCGCTTGTCCTTATATAAGCTAAACACACTCATGATCCTACTCGTACAACAGTTGTTGAAGTCAATTTAACCAAATTCTGAGACACTACAGAAAGCTTCACAATATTCTCATAAGTTGAAAGCATATATATACATACATATTTAATTACCCGCTTGTCTCCATCCGAGTAATTACCATTAGTGTGAATCATAATACCATAATCATAACGTTTATTTAAACAATTAATGTTTAGTTGGCGAATATTTAGCGGAGAATAATAATGCAGAACACTATATTAAAACTATAGTGACTGCTACTTAATAACTTAATTCCATGTTGTACAATCATAGTAGGAGTAACTAAGATGACCTTTAAGAAAGGTGCGCCGGTAATGGGGTTCTTTCATGGGGTCGAATCCGGTTTCTTTGGTTTAAACATGAGCAGTTTACCAGCATTACTATTGTTAACTATATAGGACAGTACAAATATGTCTTCTATCGGTAGTAGTTAATAACAACGGACTGGCAGTTTACACGCTATTACCTTACCATATTGCCTCTGAGGCAAGAGTGAGTTATAAGAGAAATTTCTTTTCGGAACTCACGAACAGTGTAAACAGTGGAGTATAGCATTCATTCTATCGCGGTTGGTCAAATCCTGCTTTTACGCTCGAGTGGAAATTTGAATATTTCCTTTTCGCCAAAAGACCCAGCACCAGTATGCTACAATGTTTATGGGCACAACCCCCAACTATTTTGTACTGCTCGTTTACGTACAGAACCTACGCGAGTCATAGGTGAAGCAATGAAAACAAACTGTTCTACGCCTGCAAACCAATCCGGTTATCTACTTTATGCTCCTTCTCTCTTCGCATCGATCACTTCATATACCTTTCGTATAATTCCGTGCGACAATGTGGTTCGGGAGGGACATCAGTTCCACTGCTTAACTTAAACTACTGCTGACTCTCGTGTTTGCTCCTCATGTTTCATTTCATATCTCTTGCCATTTTGCCTAAGGGCAACAAGACCCAATTTGCGGTCATAGTCGTTCAGTCTCAAGTGCTCTTACCTTTTCATTCTACTCTCTGATAGTAATACCGCATTGTCGAGTTCGTTATTGTCTCGTCCAAATCTGAACAATCCAGGCATACCTTCTTTTCCATGATGTTCTGTTTGATCTGTTAGGTATGTTCAACTACTCTTCATTATTAAAATGTATCAATTAAACACACTCTGTTTATTAAAGGATATTGCACTACGCATTTATACATGTAAATATGAAGATTCGAGCCAGCAGGGCCTATATAAGTTTCTGCACAATTTAACTGCTTGACTCTCAAAATCGGCATATAGTTACCCCACCGTGTCCTGTCAAAAAAAAATATGTTTTCTCCGTGCCCAGCTGTGGGGGGCGATGATGATGATGATAGGCACTAGTACAATGCGATGAGCAGTGCCCACAGGCCGGGTGGCCATACACTACAGGGTGACCGACTTAGCTCGTCCTACCTCGGCTCCCCTCTCCCCAATCGCAGCCTCCCAATCTCTCAAATCCAGAGAGGCGCTCATCACCCGAAGCAGCGAGCAGCGAAATCGCGCTACAGTTAGTGCTGCTGCTGGGGCTGCTCGTAGTAAACGGAGCTACTGCTGTGACTGCTATCAGCCGACCGGCGTCGCAAAGAACTCTTACAGGCGGTAGCTGATCGATGCGCTGTACTCACAGCTAGACTATACTGTTTTGAATACGTGCCTATGGTGTTTACTAACAGAAAGGCAGGGAACAATAGAGGAGGAGACCATCATTCGGAGTGTGTCCTATGATGTCGTTTATAGCCATGTAAAGCTGTCGTTGTGGCTGTAGATTTTATTGTTTTTGTTGAATCAAAGGGGAGCATTGACTGGTTTATGCCATTATTGATGGAAATATCGTCTGGTGTTGTGTGACGTCTTGGTGATACATTAAAACCCCTCCTCTACGTCCATGTTCGTGATGAAGGTGTTATTCGAATTGTTTTTGTGTGTGTAAGACTGGAACCGGAACGCGAATTAAGTAGCCCGGGGTCTCTACGTAGACTTCGGCGTTGATGTAAATTAAACTGGAGAGTGTTTGCCGTGGAAACTTTTTTTTATCAAAATTACAACCGGTGGCTAGTTTAGCATGCGCATTTACATAGAGATACAAAAACGCATGATGGATAGCACTTAGTTAAATATAAAAACCTAAAGGAAGTCCAACTTTGCTACTTCAGCCGTACTCAACAGACTGGAAACGTTAAATACTTAGTCAGTCGATTATCTTCGTATGCGAAGAAAAACCTAGCCCTCAAAGGAGTAAATATCGATAATTCGATTTTACTCCTATTCTGTTTTTGTCTTCCGTCCCATAGTATCCACTTGAGTTGTTCTGTGTTGAAGGTGACAGTGTTCTACTCGGCGCTTTGGTTGTGGCTTCTGTCGGAGTTTTCATTTTTTTCGCGTAAGTGAGGCAACTGTGAAGGTTTTGTCGAAGGATGAACGTGGACTTGGGGGCCTCGACAGGACCGATGAAGATGAGCAGAATTTCTGCAGGGGGCAATGTCTTTGGGGTTCACGGGAGCAAAGTCGATCTGGAACCAAGTGAAGAAGAACTTGTCGACTATAGTAGTAAATTTCCTGAGGTGAGGAGAAACGATAGCCATATTCACAACTTTTATAACAATATACGAACAGTATACAAAATCAGTAATAGTGACCATGAAAGTAAATAAAGCTTTACAGAGAAATACTATAATCACAAATGAAGAGCCCTGTTAACTATAATGTGTAGTAGAATCATTCGTGTAGCTATATATTCTATGAGCTATAATATTGTAAGCACTTTTCATGATGGCAGAATGTTTTAAAAAGGATATTTTAATAACATATAAGTTTCACTGTACTGAGTAATGCACTCATTTTACGTGGCACAACTTTTTGTGAATAAACTGTTAATGCGACATGATAAGTTAAAATGATTATGAGTTATCTCTCAGAACTTTATAACTACCTTACGTAAATGTCGCAGTACTAAACAGTGGGAAGTATTGTGCCAGTAGTAAAATGTGCACGAATTGTTAATTTTTTGCCTTGCTTTGAGCATGTCCTACCTAAATAAGTGAGCCAGCACGTTCTTTGAGATCCCAATAGAAAAACTTTTTATTACAAACTCATATCTGTCAACGTGGTGCATTGATAAAAGTTTAAAAGTAACTGTACTTCACAACTACTGTAGATACAATACAGAAATTATGTACACTCTTGTCGAACAGAATTTAGGGGACTTTTACCAGTAGACACAATCTAACCATTCGGGTCCATTAGATCCGAGGCCTAAAAACTACTGAACTCTATTCATTAATTTTAATTAACACTAAATTGTGAATTGCCATCTATATCAGACTTGGCAGACTGTTCCAGGCCACAAAATAATAAGTGCTGCCCCTAGTAAACTTAAAAACAAAGTACCCAAGATAGGAAGAAATGTGTTTAGGTGCTCATCCACAGACTGGCTTAACAAAACTATGAACACTACCTGCTATTCTCCCATGTCATATTTCGAAGAACTAAATTTTCTGCTGGCTATAAAATCCGAGAACTTGAAATAGAAAAAACAGCAAAAGGGTATGTTTTTTAAAATTTCCATTCTTTTTAGGCTTTTTTTTCGTGCCTCTAGTATGCTGTTTGTGATACATGTTGAGAATTCGGTCTTAAGATACTACTCACAAAAGGTGTTTCCACTATGCTTACCTTGGCGTATTCACCATGCAGCTGATGGACGACTAGTAGCTTTTACGAATATGGCTCTAGCATAAGAAGCTGTTCTGTGTTCGCTTACGCTGCTTTAATTCGATAATCATGGCTATATTTAATAACTAGAAACAGTTACTAATATAGATTAGTACTCTTGTAAGCATGCTTAACCGTAATGATTAATAGGGTGGTTATGTGGGCAGACACCACGATCATCAATCAGTACAGTTGTTTTCACGTTGCTAAATATCTGCGAACCCAAGGCTTGAAGGACTTCCGTTATACCTTCCTGATTCTTTTCTATCACTAGGCGATGGATGAGCCGAAGACGCGTGCTGAGACATCATCATCATCTTACCAAGAAGATGACGTTCCGCGCGTCTACTGTACGGAAGGTACCCCACGCCACATAAGCCGAGCATCGTCTGCCGGTGACCTTAGCGGGGGTGACAAGCGAAGGCAACCAGCCACAATTCATGAGCAGGAAGAGGTGAAGCTTGCGAGCCACACCGCTACGGCCAATGCCACCCCACAGGTAGGCAGCATACTAAAACCGTTTAATCGAGAATTTTGATTAATTGTTGAGGTAGATACGTAGTCGTCAAATTTTAAAATATGTTTGTGTAGTGAACTACCAATTGTGAGGTCGATGTGATTACTAGTAAAGCTAAAAAAATTACAATAGGGTTTAAACTAGAAACGTTAAGATGAGATAGATGTGTTAGGCTCGGTTGAATTATTTCATGAATTGAAGTCATATTACTACATCGAAATGTGTATATAGACAATGGTTAATGCATTATAATTGGGTATTTTAATTACTGCAATTTGAAAAATTATATATTACTAGGCGACTTTCGGAAAGTTGTCCCTAGGAATTTCAAAGGGAAAGGAAGTTATAAACCTTTTGTTTTGCGCCGGGCAAAAGCACGACCGCTAGTTTCACAAATGCACATAGAATATATAAAATCTGAATTGGAATATATATCAATTATGACATTCCTTATACGAATGTCAAATTTTACGTAACACAATCGAGTCCATTTTCTACTAAAATGGAAACATTAGCGTTTTATAAGTAGCAGTCCTTAGTGAAAAAAAAACTTCCTATCAATCACGACGCGTTAACTCCTTATCATAGCTGCTATGATATCTTCTAGTCATGTCTTTAGCAGGATTACCATTTCAGCATGATGTATCGACGACCTAAAAGCATAAAGGAAATTACGGGACACGTGTTAGTATATATCTATTTTATAGTGTCATTGAAGCCAAAAGTTAAGGTAGACGTTATCGTGGTCACCATATTGAATATGCAATTGCCAAATGACATGGCCGAGTGCTCCAAGTTCGCTAATATCATCCCGTTGGTATACTCTCAGTTCGATTAACGATCAAAATTCGGATCGCTTGTTAACAGAGCATGCAAGGCAAGGTATAATCAGGCGGTCAATATGATATAAACGACATTATAGCCATGCGCATTCACATATCGTAGCATTCGTATATTATATATACGTACAAGCATGCATCTCCACCAAGTACCTCCTCAGAGTTGACGATGCCGCTTATATTTGAATTACCGGCGGGGAAACCGGTTTATGAGTAAGCTCTAACGCTTGCAGCTTTCGCTGATGGTCTGTCGCGAGCTGTTAATTGTATGGAGAAATAGCAGCTGTTGTACCAGCGTACGAGGAAAAATATTCTCTCTATAATGGTGTATGCGAAAATCTCGCTGTCGGTGCAGTCGATCTCTGTTGACGCTGGTTTCTCAACTGTAAATTATAGTGATTATGTTGGTGATTGTTGTTATGATTACTGCAGATGTTCTTGTTGGTGGTCAAAATGACGATACTGTTCTTTCATCAATGCGAAAATTTTGCTAAATCAGGCCTCATTTTTCCCTTCACCTCGAACATGGAATTTGCAAGCAATTACGCAATGACGCGTCCAGATGTACTAGTATTCACAACAGCACTAACAAGCTTTGACTCTTTCTAGATTCCATCTTATTATTAATGTCATTTGTTCTATATATGCGCCAATATACTGTACAGTGAATATCACGAGATAAATTAGATGCAGAACTTTAAAATCGGACCGTTGGGAAGTTATAAAAAAAAATGCACGTTCAGCTGCAACCGTCCACGTAAGATGGATATGAGGTATTCAAAGAACAAAGATTCAAAATAAGGAAAAATAGACTAACTACCTTATACTCATATAACGGAACATTGACTATTATTTCTATTAATAGTACATACACTTGTATAAGCAAAAAGTCAATTGCAGTCAGTACTTCAGCGTTCTGGATGTACCCATATTAGTGATAGGAATATACAATGGTCATATCTCCACGTTAACTGGTTTATTAACTACCTATGGGAATATAGATTGTTTTCACTCAAAATAAAAAATACTACAATAACACCAATTCATATGTGTTTTTTTTTGGTATTTATCTGTACAGGTGTGGTCACGTAGCAGTTCTCCTAATTCACTTATCAGTTACTGTATCAACGGTCAACAAGTTGATGATGCACACTCTGTAATTTCGGAATTTAGTCGTCAGCCCTCGGGCATTATCTCACCATCTGATTTACCTGACTCTCCAGGGCAAACCATGCCACCATCTCCAAAAGATCGTCGGCGCAACCAACATCACTACACGGGATCTTCAGAACAAACAAAGCAATTTCAAAGTCCGGGCCATGTTGGACACCCAACTCAACAGATTGCCTATGGTTATCATCCAACAATGCACCAGGGAAATTCGCAAATGACGCAATCAACTCATTTTACTCCGATTTCTATTGATGAAAGCAAAATGGAATCGACAGCGCCTGTTCCACCACTAGTTAGGCCTCATGCAGAGTCTCGACCAATGCGATCGTACGCCGACTCCAAGATGGTGGGTGACCCATACATGTTGGATGACTCGTTACATAATTATCGTACTGAAGATACTCCAGCCAATTTGTCAGCCGCCACGAGCTTTTCAGATCTCAGCAGTATCTGTCCGAGAAGTGACTATAGCACTCCGATACCACGGCCGCGTCGCCGTAAGCCCATGACTCCGCTGCAGGACAGCTCACAGATACCGTTAGAATCACCACACCATCCAGACATGTTTAGTCCACTTGGCCAGTCCGAAACATTGATGCCACTGCCTCTGAGCCCCGCGAATTCACAGCAACAGCAACAGCAACAACAACAGCAGCAGCAGCAGCAGCAGCAGCAACAACAACAACAGCAGCAAGAGCAACAACACAGAAGTAACGATAGAAGTTTTGACGACCAGAAATCCGAGTCTTCATATGGATTTAAGCCAAGAACACTGCCAAGGAGGGTTCGACTCAATCCCTCAGCGCCAGAAGTGCCATTCACCAATGGTAATACGAACAAATCGATGCCAGATCTCGATAAAGAAGGCAACAATAATCAAGATTCCGATTCCAACTCAGAGGATGAAGAACTCCTTCGCCAAGTTATCAACCGAGGAAGACCTGCACGATCCAATCATAACAATAATAATTCTGTTACTGGCACGAACGCCATCCCATCCGCCTCGAAGGTACAGGCAAATGCTAACGAACAAGAAGCTGATTCCGATACGGAATCGGACAACCAGGAAATTATCGATGAGCTGATTAAGGCTGGTCGGCCAGCATCTAGAAACCAGATGGCTATACGCAAAGGAGAACCTTCACTGGACAATCGGAACCGGGGACATCAGGTTGGTGCTGACAAGTTAAAAGAAGATAGATTCAAGGCTGCACGCTCAATGGAAGATCTCAATTCCCCCCAAAAGACTGTAAAAAAAGGTAGTACAAACTTTCGGGTGCGCGAACAACCACTACGTGGTGCAGAGGGAGGAATTCCCAAGCAAAATATTGCTAGGGCACAATCTATGAAAAGCAATAAGTCTCTAGGTTATGACCAGATGCACGATCGGCGTCAAACAAAAACTCCTGATCCAGGCGATGCCGGAGAACGCTTTCAACACCACAATATGCAAGGCTTTCATAATAAGCCTGTCTCCAAGGTTAGTCCCATGAGACCCCAGACCCAACACAGAGATCAACCTTCAACCTCGTTTGGTTCGAAAAAAAACCGTGCTACAGAGGGAGAAGATGCTTGTCCAAAGCTGGCCCTTTTGTCACCGCTGAGAAGTTCTGTACGCCAGAGTCGGCAGACATGTGTGAAAAAGACTACGGAAATAGCCTCTGGCGACATGTCTGATAATAGTGGTGAGGAATTTCCCCCTCGACCACCAAAGCCGCCACAGTTTCGTAGTGTCCCTCGACCCCCTGTAGACGTCTCCCAGGCTGAGTTTGTAGCTTCCTCACCGGAGCCTGTTAATACCTCCATACCTGACGTTATTCCCTCTATACCTCAAATAGACGAAGTTCCAGTTGTTCATGATGAAAGCGTTATATCGCCAGCACCACTACAATCGGAAGAAAACAATAATATTAATCACGATGACAAATCTCAAGTGCCTCCCGAACCTCCTGAAGACTGCGACGATATTACTGTGTTGTTCTTCAAATTTACGGATTCGAATCGAAGCTACACAAGACGTTTCCTTAAGACCAATCCGTTTCAATCAGTTGTAAACTATCTTCAGAGCAAGGGCTTTCCTCCAGACAAGTATAAAATTTTTGTGGCAGGAGTGTTTCGCTTTAAGCGAGAAGTCGCTTCGAAGTGTTTCAACAAAACTCTCGCTGAATTAAAGATGGTTCCTAAAAAGACACTTATTGTCAAACCTCAATGAAATGTATACTGTGTCCCGGATCCTTATTTAATAGTCTATATCTGTAAACAAGTTTAGCGGAATGCCGCAGTTCTTATTAATCTAGCTTACGTTAATTGTAATCACACGCTACTGAACTGCAGTCTAACGTCTACTGATTATTTTCTCAAAGTCAGAATTTAACAGATTCAAAAGTACTCACTTGTTTATGGCTATCAAAGGATACAAAAGGATATAAAGAAGAAGAGTGTCTCAAATGAACATTAACAATACCGATACTCAATGGACATCTTTTTGCCTAAAAAGATGTGAGGCAAATAAGCGTGAATATGTTCTTGCCATAACTTACTATAATTTTTTCGACACGCCTTCCTGCAATACAGTTCATGTTTACAATTTAGTGCGTTCTGTATAGAACAATGCAATGTATGCAATATTGTACCAGATCAGATGCCTCTGAATGTATAGAGACGTGCCTATCTATTCACGGGTTCATTTTGACGACATTACAGGTTGACTGAAGTTGAATAAACATTACTACATAAATTATATGGTGAAAAATATTTTCGACTGCGAGATTTCGATTTAACGTCTCGACTTTATTGAAAGGGGTTTTCCTTTAGCAGGTATTTCTTCACAAGAGATAATGAAAAATAAGATCAGTTTAAGAGTTTGCTATCTTAGCTGAAAACAGCAAGAAAAATGGGGAAACAAACTGGTTAATTTAAGAACGACTAGAAAGCAGTATAGAATGATAAAACGAACTTATACCGTTCTCACTCTTAGTGCTAGCAGCACATGTATTGTCACAAGAGGAGACACTACAACCATAGTTTTTGTGTTTGATTTACTTTATTATTTAAGAGGGTTTCATTGAATCCCTGTACCTTATGATTTTGTATAGCGGTCACGTACGCTCGTTTAAGCCTTTTCGTATTAAGAAAAAAACATTTACGGTTTACTAACAATAATTGTGTGCGTACTAAGTAAGAGATTGCGAGTGTGTTAAAGCGAGTCGATGTACGCATAATGACTGCTATGATTGTTAATTATTGACAACTCATTGTGTTTCCGGAGGCTTAAAACTTTGTTTTTTGGAAACGGTTCGGCAAGAAAATTCGATAACTCACTGAATCGAATTGAGTAACACTTAGTTATACCAGTACGTACCTAACCTACGTATTCTGCTACAGCGACACAAAAACCCCTTTTGTGTATAGAGTACATGAATTGTGTGTATAGATAAAATAGATACTGAAAATGCTATAAAGCGAAAGTAATGTGTGCATATTAAAAAAAGTTGCCGATTTTCTTCACACTAATGTACATATAGCTCATGAGCAGTCGAATCTCGGAGATCATCTGAGACATTAGCGAGCCATGTGTTTAACTGCAGAACATAACTGTCGGGAGCGAATTTCTGGAAATAAGACTAGACTTGCATCGAAGAAAGATTTGCGCCGCAGTCTCATCGCTTGCGCTTTTCGCCTCTCGGCCTTCCCATTAAGCTCCTTCCGGTACCAGTTAACCCTGTTCGCGAATAGTTCTGCCAACCGCTTTGCACAGACGTCATTGCAATTTGAGTGTACAGACGTCCGAAAAGATTTACTACGGATTCATATTATAGAAGACGTCTTAGATCCTCGTTAACTTTTTTTACGCAATGAATACAATGCGGATAGTTTCCTAGCGACTTTAGCTAGTAGTATATTTACGGTCTGCTATTTTGCAAATATCTTCGAAAGTATAGGTTAATAGCTTTCGAAGCGTCAGAGCTCGTTATTTCTCCATCAGTGTCAATCTTCCTTTAATCTTGCGGCTCGATTTTAGCTTAAGCAGTTGATCCTATAGTTGTGAGTATACTCCTGAAAGCGTAAAAGCAGGTAAGTCACATCAACTTGACCTGCGTGAAAAAGTACTCATAATGGGGTCAATTAATCACTTATTACTTCAGCCATAATATGCGCCTAATATATATTTCGATTAATTATATAATGTAAATTGCAGATGCGATAAATCAAAGAAGCTCTTATACGAAGTTTTCTTCAATCACGTTGACGTCTTTTTATTCGACTGATTTTTTTATCTTTAATTTTTTCATGTTGATTATAATCACTTAATTAGCCAACTGTTTTTTTCTGAATCTCCTGCGCGGCTGCTGATATATAGCCGTATAGATTGGACATTTTCGCTTAGCTTTTTGGTATTGTGATAAACTGCCTTTTAAATAAATATATAAATATAATATATACTGCCACTTAATTGCTCGATCATTCGGAAATTACTTGAGCTACGTAGTGGTAGCCTATTTGTGTACGAAACTTAGGCATACCTGAGGTGACCTAGATTCAGAACCGGGCGTATATACGCTTCGTTTTACGCTATGATACAACAGCGTAAGGCAATGCTTAACGGCAGTACTGGTCGTAAAGCTCAATGCATTTATTATCTAGAATAAAACTGATAAAAGGAAAAAGCTCAGTTACCTCTTTTCCCACATGCATCAACTCAATATAAAGCACGACCGTGCTATTTAAAATATAAACTGAAACTAAACATGTTTCAGCGTGTTCAAATAAATTAAAACCGATTTTGGCGCGGCTACTGTCAAGATTATACGTTCATCCAATATTCTGGGTGCTAGAAGAACACTAATCCTTCCGAAAACAAGAGACCAAAATCATCATAGCAAAGGTTCATATTTGAAATATGAAAGAAGATTACTTATTGACTAGTATTTTCGCGTTTTCCCACAAAGACTGCAAACTTACATAACCGAGTCCACGCCGTTGTTGCCTGTTATGTCAATGAATCCGGGAAGACTTGCACAGGTTAAAACGGAAGATCTGCAGTTCTTAAACTTAACTGGTCAAAAATGTACCAAAGAGGACAAAAAGACAATTCTAATAACGTTGAAATACCTGTAAATTTGTGTGAATTACAACAGTTAATCCATTCTCGGCCCTACGCAACCCTTCGCGTGTTTTAGGGAGTTTTGCCTTTTTGAGACTAACTTTTTAACAACGTTGGCCTATTACCGGCCCAAAGTTTTAGTCAATTGGATTTTGTAAATTTGAAACAAGATGTGATGTGTGTTAGCAAGACGTGCCAGCATTAATTCACTCGCAGTAATCGTTAAAAATTACTCAGGAATATAGAGAAGACATGTATATGAGACATTCAATTCTCAGCAGTGAATTTAAACTTATAGGCTTAATTCGACGAAAGGGTAGTCAGCTGTCGTTGTGTTGTGTTGAAACGTAACACGCCTTTAGACTGTGCAATAGTCTGCAGACGACAGCGCCAGCTGAGTAAGAACGAGCTCTTCTTCTCAGCTATGCGCCAGCAAAGTGTCAACTAGTTAGCTTTTTTCGTGACGGGTCACGAGTTGTGTGTCACTGATATCATTTATACCACATGTACGTGTTGAGTTAGGCGCTACGATTTAGTGAATGCGGTTAATCATTGAGAGTCATTAATGTTTATTTTTATTCTCGGTTAGCAGTGATACCTGACGCGCCGTATTTCGGTTGCAGGCCATCGCCTTTGGTTAGTTAAATGTCCAAATTTTTTCATGTTATAATTTTCCAGATTTTCTATTTTAGGCGACAGATGTAAATGATCTAAAGGTCACTTTGAACATTCATTCCCGCACTGATATGCAGTTATATAGTAGTCGTAGACGAGGCTTTATGGTTGCACTTTAGCCTATGATCTAATATGCAAGCCGTTCATTAGAAGCTGGGATATTATCAATGCGTGAAACGCCTATGTTGGCACACAACGGAGTCTGTTCTGAATATTTCAGATAAATTAGCAATATGGTTCTCTGTGATCTGTCAGTCCTACTTTAAGTTGGACGCCAAATAAGAAAGACAAACAGATCTGAGTGTCATATTTACATATTGGTCTATGTCACGAAGTACAAGGCAGCTATTCTTCTATCTCTAAGGGCTTCTAATTGAAGCCCTTGCGTAAATGAAGAGAGACAATTTTTGTTAATTGGGTGTTTTTAGGCGAGATAGAAGAGAGACGCATCCTCTGTACTCATGTATGCCCGGAGCTAGTAAAGTGATCAACTCATTAGTTCGGTGCTCAAGTTATACTTATTAGACGATGCGGTTGACAGCTTATGAGCGCACCAGCATGACGACCTCACATAGTTATCTAGTAACAATCTCCGAGGAGATAATGAAAGAATAGGCGAAAAATGGAGCGATTAGCTATAATTCGAAAGCCGGCTATTTCCGTAATTTTTGTGAAATTGTCAAATGACCTTATAAGGAAAGGGTTTGCAGAAAGAGAAACTTAAACAAACGGCCAACATTCCGGTAGATTCCTATCGTCAATTTAGGTGTATCTTAGAAGCAGACTGAGTTCAATGGCAGATTCACCGCCGGCGCAGTAGAAGCTATGAACATTAGAAGTTGTCGGATTTGTCAAACGTACATCTTTGTACGTATGCATATTATAGCTGTGAAACAGTTTTAGACACGACTAAACTATAAAGACCTTAGCAAGAAAGCGATCGCCTTGCATCCGTGGTTCGAGAAAGCGGAAGTAGATTTTAAAAAGAGCTTCACAGAAGGTTCTTGTAGCTTCTGTCGAAAATGGCCAGAATCCATGACGATTTAATCGAAGTGGAGATGGTCGACACAAAGTTCTAAGACTACTACAGCATCAACACTCCTGGTAACCCATACATTCGGCTTACGATAGTTTCTTTGGAAAACAGTTGGAAGAACCTCATGAACGAGGTCAAAGAGCGTCAAAACAAACTTAACACGGAGAATCGAAGATATGAAAAAACCGGAAAAATGATGGACAATTTTCACCAATTTGTGAGACATGAAGTCCAGCTTTGGCATCCGTTCGGTTCTGGTAATTAAATGTATCTTTGTAGTCCTAAAATAATAGAAGTGCTTCTCCAGTGCGATTCCTTTTAAGAAACAAGACATTGAAATAGAACCATTGCACATGCACACATAGAATGCACATGATCAATGTTTAATTATGAAAATAAAGTTAATGTTATTTTTAGGTAAAAACTGATAGTTATTTTTTGCGTACAACCAACCTAACATAAATCTTTATAGCCGAGTTCTTGATGTATGAAGAATGGTCCAAATATAAATTAGAATGTCTCTCTAAAAAGAATTAAATATGCTAACAGTTATTTCACAAAAGTACATATTTCGATACCATTGCTATTATTCTTTTTGTCAGAAAGAGCTAGAGTTGTTTATCTGTGTAGAAAGAACTATCGCGCACAAGCTTAGTAAAGGTCCGAAGGCGAAGACTTTTTAGAAACTTTCAACTTAAAACTAAGAGAACTTCTGGCTAAAAATTAAAAAAAAAAGAATTTATGAACTAGATTGGACCTCAGACCATCCTTTCACAGAGAAGAAATGTCTTTGGCAGGGGTTTGTATGTATACAGGTACATATACATAAAATAGTAACGTACTTGAAAAACACTAGCATTTAGAAACCAGACATACGTATCGGAATAGTAGCAGCACTTAGGGTCTGTTTTTTCTAAAGGATGGCCGCCTTAGGCTTGCCGACGAAATATTTCCAAATATATTTCAAATTATGAACCTTACCAATCTCAGAGTAAATTCAAAAGATCAAGTGCGAAATGACCTGCTACGTATATTTTAGTGTCTGATTATTCTCTAAATATAGTTTAGTCTATAAATTAGGTTGCTGTCATTTGGATACGCTGGGTAACATAAGCCTTTGATGAGAACTGTACATATTTTCAAGTAGTCATCGTTTGAAATATGAAGTCCAGTTGATAAGGTTATTATTGTGTGGATAGATTAAGATGTGACATTAAAACAAAACAATAGTAGCGCTATAAGAGAAATCAAAGATTGGATATGGGCCATTACAGTCTGAATTTTCAGGCGCGTTTGTAACCTACATGTAACCTAATTGTACGGGCTGATATACGATTTGTTAATCACTAACATTTATCTATTTTGTAGTACCTATATTTGTGATGAATACAGCAGTTGTCTTCGTTTACCTGTTGTTTTCCTTTTGATGAAACGTGAATATTCCAGGTTTACACTTCTAAGGATAGGGTGCATTCTTCAAAGGTTTCAAAATCTATCGGGCTCCACATGGGATGAAGTTTATCATAGAAAAACCTTGAATATGAAAATGATCAGACTCTTCAAGAGTTTAGTATTATACAGAAACAGCTGAGAATAAGAGCAGCAGTTGAGTAGTAAAAATGATTTAGCAGTAACTTCATCGCTGTCACAGCAAACCCAGAGAAGGAGCAAATGATGTTGCCAGGCAGAGCATCTGCGTCAAAGTAATTTGTCGTGATTTGTCAGCGTGAGTAAGGAACTAAGTAAATCCCAGTCTGAAGTACAATTTCACCAAACACGAAGAATCTCAACACGTGCGATAAACACAGCTTGATTAAAATGTCGCATAAGCTTGACCGATGCTTAGAACACAATGGGTTAAATACTCAGTTAATAAGGTTAGGTGGGGGATAAGAATAAGGAGAGAAGCTAAAACGCGCCTTCAGTCGTAATAGGTATGTAAAGCCATAGGATGTATCATTATTTAGCGAGTGCAGACGCCGATGACGCTATGCTCGTGCTGTTAGAAAGGGATATGTTGCTAATCATATTATTAGACCATATATCTATGAAATTGATATATACATCGACAAAGATCTCAGGATATATACAAAGGAAACTAAGGGAAAGAGTTTGGTCGATGTTCTAGATTGCTGGAAAATAAATGAGTAACATTTTATTAATAAATTATATATACATTGATAAATACAGGTTCATAATAGCCAACATGTAAAGACGCACACAGCATGAATATATCCGACCGTTTTCCTAATAGCTAGCTTCGAGCTGCATTTATCTGCGGTTTAAGTATTAACACAAAAATATTATTTGACAATTAATTGGGATTTGCAACTCGTATTCTCCTGCAAGTAAGTGACATAACTTCCTCTAATAAAGCAATGTCTGTTAGAGTAAGTTAAGCCAAAAAAAGCTTCGGCTATCTCTTAAATCTGGTGTGTGTAGTTATTCGTCAGGTTGAAGCAAGAATCCGCTTCATGGAATTGAAACTTGAGCAGTGACTCACCCCTGATATACAAGGTAGGCTTCTGCCGATAAAACCCCTAACTGATTTCGTTCCAACTTGATTTTAATTAAATGAAGAGAGTTGGCTGCCTAGATGATCACTGATGTCTATATTTCGCACCGAAGCTTGCAAAAATGAGAAAAACTAAACAAATTTGGATGTGTCATACTAATGCATATTTATTCATCTCCTTCAAATCGTACATTCTTCATCTGTTTATTGATTAAGTGCATTGTAACATCGTTTTTTTTTCACTTAAACAGTGCACTCACTCTGTTAGCTTTTGTGCTAAATCTTGAACAAGCTTCAACTTTCGCGTGTGACATCTTCTATAATGTGATGACAATACAGAGAAAAACGTTTAACAATGACAAAAATCTGCTTATCGACAGATTTCTTTGTTACCGCTGTGATCTACATTGCACTGGCCCCGTGGCCAGAGTTAATTCCAAACGCTGATCCGAAGAGCTTAGCTTAACTTTGTTAAATATTGTTAGATGATTAACAATGGCAATAACATAAGTCTAAATCTTAAAATGAATTATTATGTGCAAAGTAACGAATTAAAAAGACTCACACCTTTTCAATAATATATGGTATTATCGAAAGGGATTTCAGGAATAAACCATACTTATTTCCAGATATACACTGTATGTTATGGAACAACAACAAACAAAACTCAATTAAAAAAGTTAGTCAGAATTAGCCTTTGTTCCACTATGTTGACCGAGTGAGTTCTCAGAGATTTCCCCACGAAGTGCTGTTTGCATTTATGCAATAAATTGTTAAGTTTTTGTTAATATAGACTACGTCATTGATAAAACGACCGTATCTGCAATATTTTAGTTCTTGATCACCATTGTGGCCTGCTAATGAACAACGAACTTTTTTTTTTTAAATATGTGTAGACAAAGAGCTGGGTGTAGCGGATCTTCTACATATTCAACATACAGATAACATATGGATTATTCAAGTGCGTTGCATGACTAGGTCAAATGTTCAACGTCTATAGTGGATGCAAAGAAAATGTCTCAAGAGCTTGCATAAGTATAAGGAAGATCAGGATCCTCCTAGCTTCTAACCAGTATTAAGTCAAGCGTTGGCTCAGAGAAAAAGGTGTGCAATTATAGAAAGCATTCGCATAGGCTTTGCAATAATGCGCGAAATATCTAAACGTGGACTCTGGTGTTTGTACAAAGATTTAAAAGTGAAGCAAAAAATGCGTACGTCAGTTGTTATTAGCAATAAGATAATATGAGACTCTAGCATATATAGCATCGGGCGAATACATAGGCAAAGGTAACTAGACGAAAACATTTATAGAAATGTTATTTTTGTTATACCTCGGTGGACAGATAGGAATGCAGTTCTAGAATCAACAGATACAGGGACCCGCAGCACTCCACGTAATTTATCATCGGCTTTTGAAAAATCGGTCGAACCCTTAGCCGGAAGCGATAACGTTTTTTATCGAATCTAGTAGAATAAACGAAAACAAGCGGGCATCTTATAAGCAAAAAATATTAATCGAAACAAAGCTTTATCTACCCACGTGTTCTGTGCCCCAAATTGGAAGCACCAACCACACTAACTCTTAGCTATATTGATTACTTGCAAAAATAAGTCAGGTTACGACAAAAATTATCATTGGGTCATAGTGATGCTAGGTTCGTACTTCTAGGAAGCACTCACAACACTACTCAGATTGATCGAACAGAATGTTTCTTTGAACACACGTGCATATATAATACTACAGTAAAGAGCAAAAATACCCTGTGACATATCTTTTTAATGGAAGAAAGTCGGTGTGAATGCGACAACCTAAAATATTAAAAATCTTATAAGTGAGGAAATATATAATTATAATTAGAGTCTATCATTTCTACCATTACAAAGGATGTTGATAATGATTATAGTAAGACAGGGCTGCCCGCCGGGTCCACCTGTTAGCCGATGCGATCATCGAAACTGCCCAACAGTGATACATTTCTTTAGGGCTAGTGGCTCGTCAAATATATGAAATATGTACGTATATATAGAATATATTTGAAGATATATTCTGTAAATGAGGATATGGATGACAAGATAAAGCAGCAATTGACACACATATAGATTCAGGATTTTTGTTTAAAAGGTATTTACATAGTATCCGATTCCTGAGGAAGCATCATGGGTACTGGTCCATTACCCTGCATGAACGAATTGTTTGTTTAGTTACCGGAAACGAAGTAGTGCAAACATCGGAATGCAAATTAGCCATGAAAATCTGTGAAATTCGAAGGTGGCTCGCACTTTTGCGATTTCTTCATGTCTTATAGTTTCTTTATTTATTTCCTCTTCACGCCTGTTGACTTTGTTGATGAGGTTTTTCCAAATATCCTGCAAAGACACTACTGTGAGATGTGTATACGGATTACTAGGGACGTTTTCAAGGCTTCTCAACTTAGCGTCAAGCATGTCCAGTTCGTCGAATTCTACGCGAATATTGCACAGTGTTGCTGAAAACTGCGAAAACGTCTTTCGTAGTATAAACAGCTCTTCTATCGATTTGCATCGTACAGGGCTAATTAGGTTTTTTTCAGCTTTATGACACCACAAATGCAGTGCGACCGCTTTTCTGGCAAATTTAGCCAATAACTCATCGACCTTTTTGCATCTTGCGTACATTTCCATGAGCCGGATTTCGCGCGCCTCTGAAGTCTCACGAAGGGTGCGCCATCTCGCAAGCATCTGAGCATGTCTCTCTATAATTCTGCTTCTTAAACTATGATCACCTTTAAGAAGCTGATCCTTCAAGTCAAACAATGGATAAACTCCTGAAACAAATGTTGAACAAATTAGTAGAATTGCTTAATCGTTCGTTTCTATAATAGCGCCAAACATACATTGCAAGGCTCGCTGAAGCTACCACGCAAGAGTTTGAGCCTGATCTTTTTTTTAGCCGACCATATGTTTCAGACCATTAATGAATTACTATCGTCTTTTTCTCGAGGAATAATCTTGTGAAAGCACATTTAATAATAGGAATTATAAGTTACATAAAAAGCTACGTTTTAGATGAATGAAAATTACATAGGTTACATACGCAATCTAATACATTCGGCTGTGCAAGATAATACATTATAAACGGGCTCTAGAGTAAGAACACTTGATTAACTTAACGCGAAAGGGTGTACTAAGGCCACATTTCAAATTAGGTCGGCAACCTCAAGCCTACATACCTTCTACAGCAAAAGCAGACAGTCTATTATTAAAGGCAATCTGCTTGTTAAGAAACACCAACACCGACGGAAGGGTTCGACCCAAATTTTCTTCGCTTATGTACACCTCCTTCTCTGCAATCCATTGCTCGATTCTTTCACACCGCCAGAGAAAGTGTAAATATCGTGAATTCGTCAAAGAACCGTTGTCGCACTGGTTCAGTGGTGGACAAAGGCGGTCCTGCGCGCTACTGCCCTTGCTAAAAGAGCTAACTGGATCATCTTTGCGGTATAACAGCGCGCAGCTGTCATATGCTTCTGATTCATCTCGGTAGTTGTTGGTCGTTCCATCGTTTATTATTTCTTCTGAAACCTCTTCAGCGATTGTCGTTAAATAATCGTTTGTGACTGACATTGGCGATACGCTGCTTGCCGTCGTGATAAACCGTTTTTTACGGAATAACGTAGCCATCTCGGCAGGTATCTGATTCCAGCGCTCGTGTTTTAGTTCGAGCTTAGCCATTCAGTCATTGATTTATCTATGCACGCATAAAATAACTACACAGTTTCTAAAAATGTCTCTCTTTAGACGGTAGACTCATGATTTGATGAATGGTGGAACTCGCGAGTGTTTTAGTCGACCGCCGAGTTAGAGCTGTGCCTGTGTGAGGGAAAGGAAACCGTCTCTCTCTAGATAAGCCAGCCCGACGCATTGCGAGATCGAGCTTTTGGAGCATTATCGTTTTACATGCTAATATAACATTACAACAAGGTAATGCAAAGTATTGAGCATATCCTCCCAAGACACAATCACTAATAAAGACAGATAAATCGCCATTCAAGTTTCCTATATCTGTCTTCTTTCTTTCATTTCACAGCGATATGCATCATTTACTTTCATATGAATTTTTGAAAAAAAATTTAGTTATTGATCTGAGTACGTTCTCCTCTTACGAGTAAATTTCACCAACCTTCGACTGGTCCGCCTTTTTACGTGTAGTATACGATTGCGTATTTTACAAGACATAGATGTAAAATTTAATCAGATTACAATTAGTCTAGAAGCAAACAAAAAAGAATGTTCAGTATAAAGGATGTATTGTTAAAAATAATATCGGTTTGTTGTAAATATAATTCTTAGGTCTCTTCATTCGAATTTACGATTGACAACAATATCACAAAATTAAGAATGGTTACTTGTGACCTGACAAATACATTTTCGCCTTTCTAGGACGATCAAGGCCTGGACTGACGGTTGGACATGGAAGCGGTGTAAAAGTGCTCGTTCAAAGTACCTGTTGCAATAAAGTAACTACAAACATATTTTTTTTTAAAGAAAATTTGGTGATTTCGGTTTTGATATGGAAGTTGTGTGATAAAAACAAAAAATGTAGTTCAATGTTACTTTATTTGCTAGACAATAACTAGACGAAGCCCGTGACACTGATAGTACTATGGATATGAACTACTTTTAAAAATTAAACAATTAAGTAAATTGTAGCACTTCAGCTGACAAGGTTTACTTGTTAGAATATATTAGGCAACGCTTTTATCGGATATTTTAATTGCTGGCTAGCTCCAACACGATACTTTAGGCATCTAAAATTATATAACATACTTATGTCTGCAAACTTAGACATTCCATATCCAAGTTGCACTATTGTAAACAATTAATTTATTTTCCATATGCGAAGTTTTATGGATAGCCCAACCAACGTCAACCTAAACTAAATAAGCTATGCAAAAAAGTATAGTATACGATTAACAATTACAAACTGTATATGAAAAGTTAACTTTGTTGACTTCATAAAAGTCTTTCAGTAATCCAATAAATCGTTATTCGTGTGTTGTGCGGTTTTGAGTAATGTTCTTAATCTCAGAAATACGTCAGATATTTGCCGCATTTAGCTTCGTCAAATAAGCTTCTATAGTTTGCAGTACGGCTCAATATATTACGCGACGCACTCGCTGTAGCCACACATATCGCTAAATTATTTGAATTTTTTTTACTCCGATCATAATTATTTTTACTCTAGCTAAAGTGAACTATCTAAGAGACATGTGCAACGCAATGTTTGCTGTTCATATGATGGCCCTATTCAAATAGTTCTGTCAATACGCATTGCGGTTACATTTTACACCAAGTTATATACTCATATTTTATCCAATTGTTTTCAATTTGTAAATGTTGAGTGCTGCTATTGTAGAGCTTAAAAAGATTCTTTCGTACCTTCTAGCTTCACATTGCTTATCCCATCCCTATCAGATCTTTAATCGACGGCAAATGCCTATTGGCAGCGTCGCCGATGCGTTGGATCGGTCTTTTAATCGATCATGCTCCTTATGCTCCTTTTTTGCCATAGTCATTTATTGATAAGATAAATCATAGAGCTATGGCAAATAAGCAAGAACAACACAGTATGGACTGACAAATAAAGAACAGGAAAATATTTTGAAGCAAATTTATGAAAATTCCTTTCTTGATGCATCTTCTGATCCGTTTACTTTTAGAGCAGAAAAACATATTTGATTGATTAACGGTGTACTGTGATTAACAAACGTTTAAGCAGTAGCTAGTTTCAAACCGAATACTTTGTATGGCTCTTTCTTAACGCTGTTGGATTTAGGCGAATCATATGACCGCCTTTGTTAGACGGTGATCGGTTTGAAAGAGCAACTCTCTAATAATTATCTAAAAATTTAAAGTGACCCGAATGTACTCCCATAAACTATTAGTATTAAGATAACGCGTAGAACTAATGTAAGATTTGCACATCGGATGAGATTACAGCCGCTAATAACAATAAAATACCATTTTCTTTGTATTGCCGGCGCCTATTTCTATCAAGGCCACATTAAGTATAGCACTTTTATTATTTAATTTTCTGTCGCGATCGACTACCAGATTGTCAGACTACCTCTACAGCAAGAATTGTAACCAATTTATTTTATTTAAATGTATGAATAAGGTTTATTTTACATGAACTTACTTTTTCCATCAAACATTTTCATTACTTCCGCTTTAACTCGATGATAATGTACACTGACCCAGGTCTTGGCGAATCTCACTCAAACTTACTTCATCCCTAAATTAAGCATTCGGATTTTTTGCGCAACGCTACAGTGGCATACATATCATCGCAAATTACATGCTCACTACGAAATCGTAAGCGTCCTAAACTCGTAGGTAAACGTTGTTATGAAATTGAACTCGTCATTTGCACTGTACAAAAACAGCACGAAGCAAATTTAGTCGAGACCATTCCTGTTCTATTGACTATACTCGAAAAAGTTCATCAAATAATGTACCAGAGGTTTCTCTTTGCGATGGCGGACGACAATTCTCGTAAGTGTGATACGTTTGCGTACTGGAATTCAACTAATTCTAAATAAAATATAATTGGCCCACGGTTCGCCAGTACCACTCAAGCAGATCGTTGTAACCACTAGCAAGAATTCACACTGAGCACAAAAAACAAGCTTTGTGTTTAGAGAACGAACAGTGATGATCGATTGGTGCCATCAACGGGATAATATTCGAAAAACGCGGCTCTACTTCTTCGCGAACGTAATTCGTATGGCGGCCGTTGGCGTCACTTTAAAGCCTTGTAAAGCGTTCTTTGCTGCTGATGACTGTATCTCATCCTCGTACTCAACAAAGGCAATATCCGGCCGCCCTGGGACCAACCGAACTTCTTTGAAACCAGGAAATTGGCCAAATAGCACATGCAGCATCACGTCGTTTGTTTCTTCCGGTAGTCCTGTCAGGAAGAGGATCGAATTCGGTGGCTGATCGGGAACGGGTCCTAATGACCCGACGCCTGCAGAAGTCTGAGTAACCTCCGGCACAGCTGCACTCGTGGTCTTTGCGGCAAGACCACCCTTCTTCACGGACTTCGACTGTAATGGTCACATAATAATCGCATAGGAACAATTTTTGAAAATCTATAATAAGAAGAGATGTAGCTGACGAAAGGCCTATTAGAGAAGGGGGTAATGCATAAGATAATTTAAATAGGACTGAAATGCTCCCTGCGACTGCCTTATCGTGTAAAATCGATTATTTCAAGTCAACCTCGTTCTTCTTGCTCTGGTTTTAGGAATTTAGATTACAATCGTTGTCGAAGTGAGTGCCTTAGTGCTTCTAAAAATATCGTTCTTAGCTTTTTTTTGCAATTCTAGACCGTACAAAGTTGATACGACTTAGGAGTCCGGTTCATCTTCAGTCGGTTACATTGGTGTTGCTTTTCCAAGCGTATGAATACGGCTGTCATAAAAAGTCAAATGAAAACCTTAATTAAAACAAATTGGAGTTTTCATATATATATATGTGTGTGTGTGTGTGGGGACGTATCTATTACTCACTACTTTTTCAACGGGTTTCTTTTGACGTTCCACGAAAGTTCCCTTCATTTTTGCGACCACATCGGAATCAGTCTTAGCATATTGGATACGCATCGGTTTGTCGAAGAACGGAAATCCCTACAGAAATTAAAAACAAATATTCAACTTCTCAAAAATCACTCTATTAATATGTTAGGTTGCCGCAGAACTGAGGATATTCGTTTTGATTTTGCGAAGAAATTTTCAGCATAGTGTCACTATTGAACATAGCTTATTCGAACGGTGATAAAGCTAGCCTTGAAAAGTGCATGAAGTAATGTTCATGTAATTCACGATTAAGTTCTTTACTTAATAATATTAAGAACAGGAAACGGGCCAGTTGTTGAATCAAAAATTTGATCTTGCTTTTATTTCTCATTTGTTGAAAGAGGAAACTCCTAAAAAGTCTCCTGAACTGGCAATTTGCTAACCAGTTTACTAAACCTTGAATATTATACCAATCTCAGCATTTGTTAGTCAAAGTTCCTAAAAACATTATTTTATTGATAACAGTATCCGATAGAATAAACCTTACGCTGTTTAAATTCGTATACGTGTTACGTTACGAGTGATATGTTACTTGCCTGCATTGATCGAAGTGCCTCGCTTGCCGCATTTATTTCTTTAAACGCAACGAAAGCCTGTCCACGCATCTTGAGAGTTTTTAATGCAATAATATCAAGTATTGGCCCAAACTGAGAGAAGATCGCGTAGAGAGATTTCTTTAATTCATCTTTTTTTACTTTTTCATTCAAATTATTAATATAGATCGTGTTATTCGGTCGCATATCCATTGTGACTATTTGTGTTTAGGGTAGTTCACTCAATAATACGGTCACAACAAATGATTAGACTAACGGACCTTTTATCACGACGGAACTCTCGTGGATAATGAAAATGGAATTGGTGAAGTACGCACTATCTTTTCACAATCCTATCCAGAACAATCCGCTTATTATCGTTTTCGCCGATGAGACCGGACAGCATATTGGACACGCGCGTTGCTTACCGGGTAGATCTCAACCCTTGGCCCCCTCGACCCCTTCTGGCAGCAAACTTTTTTAACCTATTGTTACTCGTTAATGAATCTGTTATGTTATCAAATATTGCCCGGCTCATTTACAGAAACTTTGATCTCGTTATTGCTGCATAGAGTTTCTTAGATCTGCTTAGAGTACGACTAACAGTTCGACGCGCCGGAATGGATGCGTGCAATTTTGTTTAAAATGCAAAAATTTAAATTAAAATTGAGCCGTACTTGTCTGATTTGTCAAGAACCTGCTCAAACGTTTCATTGTAATGTTTTGTCATACGAATTAGGCAAAATCGAACAAGAAGCATCGTTTATTTCTCTATGGTAGAGTCCAACCAGCGCGGACAGCGCCATCTGGTAGCTCCTGGATAAGCGAAAGAGCTTCGATCTATGTTGTGAAGTACGGTGAGAAACCAGTGCCTCGTAGTGAGTGCAACGACAAGTTGGTCAAGCCAGGTGCCACTGGTGTTGTTTGTATCTGTATGACTATAGCGACATTGTTATTTCGATCCCAACTATCATCGAGTACGAGGTTTGTAATGTCCACATATTAAATATAAACCACTCTCGTCGTTATTATCGAATTTCAGGACGTGTCTCCCAATTTACCATAGGGCAATCAGCCCCGCCCAGAGCTCTAGCGGAGGTCACTGCGGTATCAGCGCAATTCTACTGAACCTAAGGCTACTGGTAGTGAGTGCCTATCTGTATACTGTACCTATATACATAGGCTAAGTGTAGGTGATACTCTTGATGAGCCGAACGTCCATTTAAGGCCTACAATAATTTCCTTCATCAATCGTGAGAATTGCAGCAGCAGGATAACTAACGTTCCAGACGTTTATGGGCGTTGGCCTCCCAATTGATGCTCCTGTTCACCCGCAAAAATATTTAGAGAGCACTACATAGCGTCGTTGCTTTAGGTTTGCTGTCCATTATACATACTGAATGTGTTGGTCGTCGGTCATTTTAAGTTGTAGCACATACGGGAGGCATGAAAAGCTGGAAGGAGTAAAAAGCGAACGGGATGGCAACTCCCTTACACGTATCTGGCTGTCATCTGTGTAGTCAGAATGCATTTGTCGTCAGAGAGTGAGGCAACGTATGATTGTCACAAAATCAGTGCTCGCCAGTGGATAGTTTATTCCCGTTTTGTTTAGTACGATCTCACGTTAGCAAATATTAGTCATCACATTGATTTATGTATTTTCTACTTGGTGTGTATGTACATGTGTATAGTATTGTTTTGCTACTGGTATTGTTTGACCAGACAGATGACAGTAAAAGTTTTAGACTAAAACGACAACCAGCTATAATAAGATGCGTGTAATCTGCGTTCATAAGGTGTGGCTAGGTTCCACATACGTCGGTTTCTTAGTCGGGCAGTCAGAGGCGCGATTTCAATATAGGTTTCGCTATTACCAGTGGCGTTGATACGTACCATTAGCACGGACCGATGTAGTCACTGCGAGCGGCCGCGGCAGCTTTAATTTTGCCGTTTGGTAATTTGACTTTGCTCATCTCGGCGCTTGTGCCTTGGAAGTTTCTGGCACATTCGCGGCTGGAATGGCCGATTTCTAATTGCCTACTATCGGAACTGTCTGATGTTGGTAACATTTATTTGCCTTGCTTTTGCTCGGTAGTAAGATAATTCTTTGTAGATGTCGGAGTGAGACACTCGCAACGACAATTGCAGCTGTGCGTTACTTCATTACCGATACACGGATTTATCACAAGCTCGCAAGCTAGTAAGAGTCGTCCACCCCTACCAAATTCTTGTCGTTTGGATTGACTTAACATTTACCGACTCAACAAAGCGTCATCTGTTGTGCGTTGGATCAAAAATTTCGTTTTGTTATAGCCTTGCGAAGCGTAGTCCAGTATTTTTGTGCTGTAACATAGTAGTTAGGCCACGTTTTTCTTATCGGACGCGTACTGTATGAGAAAACACGAAACAGTATACACTGTTTCGTGTTTTCATCCCTTAGTTTTCGGTGCCATACACAAAAGGGACTACATGTTATCATAGGGTAGTTGCGGTTTGTCGGGTCATTTGCATGTTGAAGATGTCCCTCAGCAACTCCTGTCGTAGGATTTTGTGGAATTGTTCGTCGCTGCTTTGTGTCGGTGTGAACGTAACCACGCCTACACAGAGATAAACGGAAAGGCGTGAAGATCCCTGTGATGATCTAGCATACTTCCGGCAGAATCATGACCAGCATTAACACTGCGTGGCGAACGGCTGTTTTTATTATTTCTTTAGTGGATCGTCGCATGCTACGCCACTCCACCGGGCTGTTTCTTGACGAGCTCAACGTGAGCATTACATCCATCTATATAGAAGATAATATATTAAGAAAGCCACTATTTGATTAGTTCTTGATAACTTGAAGACTCGTTGTTGGCGCATTCAGCTTATAGCCGTTGAACGTTATTAATTGCTACGTTCTCCTAGATATTTTTCAAAAACAAGCACATACATTTTAATCTGGACGTTAATGAGTGCTGAGATTAATTAATAATTGACAGATAATGGTTTTACTCTATTGAGAAGGACGAATGAAGAGAAAAGAACTATACTATGTTCTCCACTATGTTACTAATCATTCAATCTGCACGTTTGTTTCGATAGAAGCGCTTTTGGATAATTTTATATTGCAATCTAGGCACGAATATACATGCAGTCATTCGCTTACTTCTAGCAGCCATCGCGATATTGTGTCACATTATTTCCTATAGATCGTTAAAATGACGTTCACCCTACAAAATGCCCGTTGCAGAGTAGTTTTACCAGGAGACCCGCCTAACTCTGTGTTATTACAAAAGGCTAAACCAAGCAAACGGTGCGAACGTCTGAATTACGTCATCTTTAATGTGGCGAGTGTGACCACATTACCCCTGGTGCCTGACCTCCTTTTTCCGTTTAAACGGCCTTAATTGTGTACTACAGTATGGCGCAGTGCAAGTGGCGAAAAATAAAGTATTTTCGTATAAAACAAGCTCTTATTTGCGTATATTTGTGATAAACTAAAAATCGATTGGTATTATGGAATGTTGTAGTATTGGTTCCGAACGTGGGTTACAAATGTGTTTGACCTGTTAAAATAAAATGCTTCCAATGAATGGGAATCAAACACTAGTCGGCCACCGTAACGTATTTATATTACTGAGTTATTACCGGATTTCTTCGTTTCACATTTTGGTGCCACGAAGCGTGTCTCAGTTTTATACCGCAGATGTTTTGGTTAGGCTAACATCATGGTTTATGTAATATTAGTTAAGAGGTATAAGTGATTCATATGTAATTATAATGATGAATCGAAATGAGAAAGTTCTTTTTGACCTTATGGGCAAGTAACATACGTGCTAATAACGGAAGTTTACCAATAGCATTATAACACAAAAGATCTATTACCAATCACTATTAATATATTTTAAATTAAAATTGATTAAATTCGATCTGAATACGCTGTGTGGCTTTTTAACTTCGTTTCAATAACGAGTACGACTGTTGTAATTCGTCTATTGAATAACCTTGTGACAAATATGTCGAGGCCACCGCTCGCAGTTAAAAACATATGGAAGCTCAGTATCGTAAATCTTTGCGGTCAACATTGTTTAGCAGCGAAGAGTTTCATGTGTTATGTTATAGGTTGTATGCGCTACTATACTCTTAACCCTTCTGGTCCATAATTTGTTCCACGCATTGAAATATTTACTTTACAGTACAGTGTAGTTAATTCTCGACATAATTAAATATTAGCCGGCTTTAGGTATAGGCTTTAGCCTATAGCTGCAGACTATAGGCTCGCTCTCATACTGCCTATAGTCTGCAGCACCCAAAAGTTGTATGAAGGGTCGTTCTATTACTTTTTTAGGAAACAACGATATCAAAAAAACTTTAAAAAAAACGCATGAATTTACTGGAAGCATCTGTCTTGTCGGCTTCTAGAAAACTTAAGCTTCTAGAGAAGTACAAATTTCAAGTTAGTATAATACTTGGCATGAAACTGTGCAATACAAACTAAAAGCTATACCGTGTAGAAAATGTTTGTTTTATTATATTTAACGTTGATTTTACGCCGGAGCTTATTGGGCATATGACTATTCTACTTTCTTCATAGTGTTGGCTCTGCCGTTTTATCTTAGCATTGACTTGCCATAACAATACGCGACAACGACAGAACGATAGCTTGGAAGGCCGGAAGGGGGGGGCTTTCGGAACCTCTTATCCTTTCAGTGGCCTTTGTGAAAACAGTTCTAGTCGTTGCTTAATGCCGATTGTAGAAATGATTGTCAGCATCGGTTGCGTCTTTTGGCCAGACGATGAAGAGTTCCGCTTTGGTTTTATTTCTCTTTGTTCGCGATTTTCGTGCAAAATACTTCTAGGCGTAAACGGTGGCAGATATTAAAAAGAGCTACGTCTATATTGTAATACAGTTTAGCGTCAAATACCCGCCCACGGTCGTTACGTTCTGATAGCTCGAAAGTAAAAAAGGTTAATAAAGCAGATTAGGCGATAGGCTTTTACCGCGTATTGCGTTTATAGTTTATCCGCAAAATAACCGTGCCGATCGAGAAGCGCAATAAATCTTTCAACATGTGACAACGAATCCTCTACGGCTTTAACTGGAACGTGATCACACTTTGGGCACCTTAAGATAATTAGTTCTCTCTTTTCATGGTAGTGTGCCTCCTAATTTGCATTACTTTTGATTTTGATTATCGAGGATTTGTGTAACAGCGATGTCGGTGTCACCCTCATTGGCTTCTAAATTTGGACTCAATTAGATCACCTGGAAGCATCATATTTCTTTTCCTTGTTGTCATTGTACCTTTCAATAGTTGGTTATGGGTCCACGATGACTCTGATCCGACTTTACTCTAAACGATTCGGGTTCTACATTCGGCACCGGCGTTAAGCGATTCATCAGAAGGCCCGATACCAGCACGAAACGAAGCGTCGCTATGAACGGAATCGAACCTAGTCCAACTACGTGTCCATCAGATTAGCAGCCGAAAATCTTACCCACTATACTGTCACGGACATCCAGTTTTAGTAAACCGACATTGAAGTAAGACGTGTATTTATGGGCCAAATAATTAATGATGGGTCACTCTGCCCGAGCATCGCTCCAGTACAAATCATAATAAAAATAGCGGTTTATTGCCGCAGAAAATTATGGTGCGCGAGCGGTGCAGTTTCCGGAGTAGACTAATCTCGTTAAATACCACAAACAAGAATACATGCTGTTCTTTACGAACCGGTAGTACTATGCCCTGCCAGTCGCGTGCTCACTGTTTTATGACGGTCCATAGTGGGCAGTTTTATGACGCTATTCCTATCCTTCATTGCGTATACCTAACAAAGCCCATTGTTTAACTAAATACTACAATGAACCTTGTGAAGTCGATGTTCTCAGTTTAACCGAACCCTAAATACGCCAGCTTTTATTAGTAATGTTCCTATTATAAATAACATGGGCACAAATGCTCGTAGATGTGCGTAGAATAAATTTCAAGTTAGATTAGCTGAACTTAAGTCGCTGAACTTCTATATTACAATCGTGTTGCATATCCGTACCGTTTCATTGAACTGTTTGGGAACATTGGTGAATTCTCAACAGCGCTTTTATAATTATCATTTGAATTGTTTTTACCTATCATCTACAATGGTTGCGTATGAAGTTAAAGTATCTTATCTGATTTAAATAATCAACGGAAACGAACAGATTAAACAGTAAAAATTCTCTAAAAAAACGATAAACGCTACATAGCTAGATTTCTCAGCGATGTTACTATATTTTACACGATGTTGCAGGCCTATCACGAACTGTACGCTATTACGATCTACCTTTTAAAGCCTAAGCAAAAAACATCCATAAATTAAGATTGTAATTATATATTGAAGTCTTACTCGTGTCGTATCTTTTTACGCGCGTGCATATCGCTGTTTGTACTGGTACAGATGAATTACCAAAGAATTTCGTTTAGTACTAGAGACCTGCCATGTGACATGATCAGTACATTAGCTTGCTTTCTTTTGTTTTGAAACGGAAGCAGTTAACAGGGCAACCATGATGCTGTTCATTTCATGCGCTTGACGCCCGCCTCCAATCCGCTCAGGCAAATGCGGTTCTGGCAGCGCTCCACGTTGTTTAGCTTCTAGTGTCATTGCGTCGAACTGGATTTTGCTTCGCCCAGTGCTGCTTCCAACTCATAGTTAGGCATTACTGGAAATAGAGGCCATTTGCTTTGTTGCTTCCTTCCCCTATTCTTTTCCTAGCGGCGCGACCAGAAATAGCAGCATCGTTTTGTAACGCAAGCTGCGCTATGCTAACGACACCAATAGCCAGCGTCGTGAGCGACAGCTGTCGCTAATTGACCCGCCCGCAGAGACGCTCATTCAGATGCGTATAGTCACCTTGAAGGAAAGGACAAGATCAAATCGAAGCGTATGATACCGTCCTTATATGTTCTACCTTTGGACCTTTCTCGTACACTCGTCTCTTTATAGCGAGTATTGCAATGAGTCATGACGCGTGAAGATAGTACAGCTGTCCGCCGTCCGAAGCCACACGGCGGCTAAAAGCATACGCTAATAACACTGTTTAATGCTAGATATTTTATGGTTGGATCGTCAACTGGGATATTTGCAAATATTTATTTAATATTGCAAATATTTAATACAAATTTTGAATGTATATCATATTTTCAGTACCTTACGAAAGGTACTAGCGGGCCATGGATCACAATCGATTAGTTAGTTATTCTCGAATAATGAGTGAGCTAGAATTGTACACAGCGCTGACTGTTGTTGGATTGTCCAAATGATAGTGTCGATCATGCTGGCGACGCGGTATGGGTAGTGGTAGCGATTCCAGGTTGTCAGGTGTGACAGCCACTGCGATGTGATGGTCCAAGTTCGCGCGAAAAGCAGACTGATTTTGGCTTGCGCTTATCGTAGGCTGGGGCGGCACGTGCTCGAAAAAGCAGGTGAATTTGTTGCTCTAGATGAAGTGTCATTTCGGTATTGTTATGTCAGTAGTTGGGATAGACAAGATGGTGTTCGTTGCGCTAAAAAGGAATAATGCGGTAGACGCACCTAAATAGATGTGGGTCAGTGATGTCGGAGTGCGATAGAACGTTGATTATGATACGCACGCGTAGGACCTTGGATATATACGTCTATGCCAAATACAGATAGAGGTATTAAAAGAGACATAATTTACAAAATCCTATCATACCATATCTACATAAGTGTTTATGCACTATGTACAAAAGCCTCTTCGTTAGAATGTATCCCAAGGTGTGGTTTGTTAAGTACGCTTATATGGAAAGCAAATATCGAGCTGTTTTATATTTCAAAATGGCTTCCTGCGAGAGCTCCATAGGTACATGCTGCTATCGATACACATGTATCTGCTGTTAGCCGGCAGAGAATACAAGGCGCTGATATTTAAACGAAGAAAAAGACCAAGATGGCGGCGCTACTGTCTAACAAGAAATGCAACATAATTCGAACGAGAGGAGCAACATTCTAAGTCATGCGGTTGGAACAGCCCGTTAAATAGCCGTCCTATCTTCGAAGCCCAATCTCGACCAGATAATAACCTCGTTGGTTAAGCCCTCAGGAGGCTGGAGGGACAGACTCACTCTGAATTCATCCATTTAAGAATTGACTTGACTGCGTTGTGAGCTTATGGAAAAGTCGACCTGGCTTTGACATGCAGCGTTCATAATTACAATATGCCTTGATTTAGTTATACATTGTAGATTATTAAAGTATGGTAATTGCTAGAGAATTATCGTGAACAACATCGATTAAATGAATGATATCGAAACCAAAAAGACGACTGAAGATGTACGCATTGGGAAATACTAGAACCGCATATCTAACAAGATGCCAAAATCGGCTCAAGGATACCGAGATTGATCGCCAAGACACAAGTGCAAACTTTCTAGATCGCTATTTTTTTTCTCAGAAATGGCCATTTTAAGTGCTGAAAACTTAAAAAAACACAAAATTATTGTTGGATTAGATTTGCATAATGGATTTAGATGCAATTTGTTGTGAATGGCCGTGGTGGCTTCTCATTACCATCAAATATTTTAGTTCATATTAGTTTCGCACGTATAAAATATTCAAGTTCCGTTAGTTTTCTTTAGAAAACTAATCAACTGGATCAATGTTAGAAAGTTCCTCTATATCGATTTTCTGCAACATACACAATATGCGGTTAAATTTCAATAGGAAAAACATTGTAATCATTAACCTTACTTAACCATTAAATGAATTGTTCTAATTATAATTTACAGAGGCCAGAGGAGCGGCTAAAACATGGAGGGCACTCCGGTGGCCCCTAAAGACATCAAAGTCTTAGAAACTGTCGAGGACATTCAGGAGAGGCGTTCCCAAGTGCTCGGAAGGTGTGTTTATTTAAAGATAGTATGTTTATAGTTTCATAAACAGAACTATATTCAGTAACTAGTTTGATAACATTGTTTGCACAGTCACAAACGTTCTTACCTTTGAATATGTGTTTACGTTATAGTGTAACAGGATCACCAACACCAATATACTTTGTCTTTAACAGAAAACACAGTTCAATTCGTTCACTTTCTAATTTGCCATTATCGTTTAGGTAACATTATGTGCATTCTGTGATTTCGTTCTACGCTTTCCAGATACGCTGACTTCAAAAATCAGGCACATGAGCGCAGAAACCGTCTTGAAGAGGCTCGTAGATTCCAGTACTTCAAACGAGATGCCGATGAACTTGAGGGCTGGATATACGAGAAATTGCAGGCTGCTTCTGATGAAAGTTATAAAGATCCAACCAACCTACAGGTGAGCCTGTCGTTCTGGAGGTAACAGATCGCTTCTTGTCAAATTTTGGTGTTTCATTTTCAGTTTAATCTATTTACTATTATTTTAAAATGAGGGTCTGTAGTGTAGTTACTAGAAATTCAAATGAGACTTCCCTATGAGCCTACCTATCAACTGAGATCGATATATCCATAACGAGAGATATATACCGCTACAGATATCATCTTAGCTAATGTACAGTATATTTTCTTGTCTTTGAACAAAGTGCAATGTTACAATTTGGTGGGAGTGTTGTGTCAGCTGATTGACTGTCTGTATGCAAACGACCAGGGACGTCTTAGTGAGGGCGTGGTACGACTGTGTGTCGGTGGACGAGACCAAACAGTAGATAAACGATAGAGGATGGTCTTAGGAGAACTCCACCCCCAAAAATGGACTGAATGGCTACAACTTATGTGAAACATTGCTACGCAAAAGCAAAAAACAAAGCACTAGAAGTATTTACATATTACTAAAAGAAGAACGTAACTTTGCTTTTTTTTTTTACTTGACGGGTATGTTTTTGTGTGTCTGTGACGAGTTTTCGTTTTTTTTAGTTGACGAGGTGCAGTGACGATTTATGCATTCGTTTGTTTCTTTCCTCAGGATTTGTTATATTATCATTATTATTGTTTCGCATGAAAATGATTCAAATAGCTCGATTAGTATCTTTGTGCTTTTTCTGATAGTCAGTAATTTGCGAGGCAGGTAACCGAGGCAGATGTGCCCGGGATCAAGGTGAAAGGTGATTTCTGGGACATTGTTTTGCTGGCCTTAATGGCAAACCGTCTCAATGATTATGTTTGTATCGTTGCACTGCATAAAATTAACAGCTTCTGTTTTCGTCGGATCTAACTTTTTAGGCGAAAATCCAGAAGCATCAAGCATTCGAAGCCGAGGTGGCGGCCCACTCGAATGCTATTGTTGTATTGGACAACACAGGCATGGAGATGATTAAGCACGGACATTTCGCCTCTGAGGTTATCAAACAGCGCCTCGATGAACTTCATCGCCTGTGGGAGTTGTTGCTTAGCAAGCTTGCCGATAAAGGGCTCAAGCTGCAGCAAGCTCTCGTGCTCGTCCAATTTCTGCGTCACTGGGACGAAGTAATGTTCTGGATTAGCGATAAAGAGAGCTTTGTCGCAACTTCCGATGATTTCGGTCATGACCTCGAACACGTCGAGCTGCTACAACGTAAGTTCGACGAGTTTCAAAAGGATATGGCCAGCCAGGAAATTCGAGTACAGCAGGTTAACGAACAAGCTGACAAGCTGGTGGGCGATTCCCACCCCGAGCAGGAGTTGATCATCAGCAAGAAGTCCGAGCTCAATGCAGCGTGGTCTAAGCTGAAAAAGCTCGCGCTAAAGAGGCAAGAAAGGCTGTTTGGTGCTCACGAAATGCAAAGGTTCAACCGTGATGCTGACGAAACTATCGCGTGGATTGCTGAAAAAGCGCAATTGCTGTCCAGTGATGACTTTGGCCGTGACCTTGTGTCCGTTCAAACGTTGCAGAGGCGTCATGAGGGTTTGGAAAGGGATCTCGCCGCCCTCGAAGATAAAGTGATTGCTCTGGGTCACGAGGCTGGCAAGCTGGCCAACGAGCAGCCAGATGAAGCTGCTGCAGACGCTATCCGGAGTAAGCACAGTGAGATCGTACAGAATTGGGAGGAACTCAAGAGAGCTGCTCAGGAGCGCCGTCGGAAACTCGACGAGAGCTACGGATTGCACAGGTTCTTAGCGGATTTCCGCGATCTCATTTCCTGGATGCATGATATGAAGGCCATTATGTCTGCCGACGAGCTGGCTAAAGATGTGGCCGGCGCAGAAGGCCTTCTTGAAAGGCACCAGGAACACAAGGGAGAAATCGACGCAAGAGAAGACTCTTTCCGTCTGACAGCTGAGGCGGGACAGATGCTTATTGATCAAAAGCACTACGCCTCTGATAACGTCAAGGAAAAGCTAGTTCAGTTAGCCGAAGAGAAAATGGCGCTTCTCTCTTTGTGGGAGGAGAGGCGAATCCTCTACGAACAATGCATGGATCTGCAGCTCTTTTATCGAGATACCGAGCAGGCTGATACGTGGATGGCAAAACAGGAAGCCTTCCTGGGCAACACTGACCTGGGAGATTCACTCGACAGCGTGGAAGCTCTGCTAAAGAAGCACGACGACTTTGAGAAATCACTGCACGCCCAGGAGGAAAAAATCAAGGCGCTCGATGAATTCGCTACTAAGTTGATTCAAAGCAACCACTATGCTGCTGCTGAAGTCGGTCAGCGTCGAAATGCTCTCCTCAAGCGGCGCCAGGCCCTTGTTGAGGCAGCGGCCAAGAGGCACGCGTTACTAGACGAAAGCTACAAGCTTCAACAGTTTGAGACTGATGTGGACGAGACTAAGGGCTGGATCAACGAAAAACTCAAGAATGCCACTGATGAGAGTTATCTCGACCCCACAAACCTCCAAGGCAAATTGCAGAAACATCAAAATTTTGAGCAGGAATTGTCAGCAAATAAATCACGCATTGACGAAATTGTATCCACCGGCAAGCAGCTGGTTGAGCAGAAGCACTTTGCGAGCGACACCATTCAGCAGCGAATGGAGATGATAATGCAACTATGGAGTTCACTTGTTGAGGCTACCGAGCGAAAGGTATGTAATATTACAAGAGAGACTGGCAGTTCGTTGGGTCGCTATTAATGATCAGAACATGCGTTTCAGAATAAAACCATGTGCTAAGATTTAAACAGCGCATCATGTTCTCGCATAATGACTTGGTGTAACAGAAGTTTTTTACAATCTACAGGGTACGAAATTGACGGAAGCTTCAGACCAGCAGAGCTTCAACCGTGGTGTTGAGGACATCGAGGTCTGGCTTTCCGAGGTGGAAGGCCAGCTGATGAGTGAGGATTATGGCAAAGATCTTACTTCGGTCCAGAATCTGCTTAAGAAACATGCACTCATTGAAGCCGATGTCGCTTCTCATGGTGACCGAGTTGAGAATTCCCTCGGGGCCGCCAACAAGTTTGTCGAGAGGGGACACTTTGATGCGCCTAACATAATTGCAAAACAGGAAGCTCTCCGGAATCGTTATACCAGTATGTATTAGAAACAATCTATATTTATATTGGGCTGTTACAAACAAATCCAGAATCACGCATTGCTGGGATACTGACTGGAAAATACTCCTTTTTTTTTGAGTTTTCTCCGGGATAAATAAGTTCGATAGAACTTTAGTTTCGAAAATCAACGTACGGTGGTCAAGTTTCTGTTTCTCAAAAGCGACCGCGCTGCAGAAATTGATTGAAGATTGATGAAAACATCAGGCAAGGAAGTGTTAAACAAAATTACAGTAGGTGAGTGGTGCAAAAGATTAAAAAGCGGTAATGTGAGTGGTAAAGACCAGCACGAAGGTGACCAGATGGCGGATCTAAGGCGCTGGAACGCATTGCCAAACTTTTCGCAAAAGCTTTGAACGTACGGGCTTTGTCGTTCAAAATTTTCATTAGATTCGTAACGTCTTACATAATTATAATTCATATACTTAAAATCCAGGAAATGAGTAAAAATGAGTTGTCTGTAAATCGGCTCGAAACAAGTTAACAAGGAGTATGGTATAGTTCACGAGCAACTTGCAGAACTTTAACTATCAAAATATAGGCGTGGTTCAATCCCTATCGCCACCGAAGAAGCACGAAAGGGGCAACTGGTGGACAAGCATATCCCATTATTGATTTGCTTCGATAGGTCATAGATAGAAAAATTGTCTGGAAACACTAAGTACGAGAATGGTAGATATATGGCTGTATAGAAGGTGCCAGGGCGCTGGAGTAGGTTCGTAAAAAATAAAGGAGCCTACCGCTAACACATTAAAAATTATCACTCTAGATCAACTAATTCAAAAGTCATTAAATTTCAAAGTCTGTTCGATTCGCTTTTAATAGTTTAATATTACAACAAGTTGTGCTTTCAGATGCAGCTGATATATCTGTCTAGAGACCAAAACTAGCGATTCCTTCTTTCAGGTCTTCAGAAACCCCTGGCCGAACGCCGCCGTCGTCTGGAGGAATCAATGGCGATTCATCAGCTGCTACGCGATATGGATGACGAAGAGAGCTGGATTAGGGAGAAGGAGCCCATTGCGGCCTCAACCAACCGTGGACGAGACCTCATAGGTGTCCAGAACCTGATCAAAAAGCACCAGGCCGTTCTCTCGGAGATCGCCAATCACGAACCACGCGTCAGTGCCGTCACCGAGGCAGCTGAGAAAATGGCCGCTAAGACTCAGTCGCCAGCGGTCAGTTCGAAACTCGCCGATCTGCAAGAGAAATGGCAACTTCTTAAGGATCGTGCGACACGACGTCGTCAGGACCTCGAAGACTCACTTCAAGCACAACAATATTTCGCGGATGCCAACGAAGCTGAAAGCTGGATCCGTGAGAAAGAACCAATTGTTTTGTCGACTGATTTTGGTAAGGATGAGGACTCTGCGGAGGCTCTCCTAAAGAAACACGAAGCCCTTATGGCCGATCTTGAGGCGTTTGCCAACTCGGTGAGCGCATTGCGCGAACAAGCTAAGGCCTGCCGCCAACAAGAGGCTCCTGTGGTCGATCAAGCCGGAAAGGAATTCGTCGTTGCGCTTTACGATTACACCGGTGAGTTTAACATTTCTTATCATGTCTGTTATTTATGACTAATAAAAAATCAGCTTAATTGGCTAACAACGGTTAACCAGGGAATTAATATGACATTTTCATACTCACATTTCAGAAAAATCACCCCGTGAGGTGTCGATGAAGAAGGGAGATGTTCTCACACTCCTTAATTCCAACAACAAGGATTGGTGGAAGGTTGAGGTTAACGACCGCCAGGGCTTCGTGCCCGCCGCCTACGTGAAGCGCCTGGATCATTCTGGTCTAAGCGCTTCTAAACAGCATCTTGCTGGAGAAACATCAATTGCTGCCCGCCAGGCCCAAATTGAAAGTCAGTACGCGAATCTATTGTCTCGTGGCCATGAGCGCGCCAACAAGCTTCGTGAGAGCTGTAAGGCATTCTCCTTGGTGCGTGAAGCTGCTGAATTGGCTCAATGGATTCGAGACAAAGAGCAAGTGGCTCAGGTTCAAGAGGTTGGGGAGGACCTTGAGCAAGTGGAGGTATTGCAGAAGAAGTTCGACGACTTCATGGCCGATCTCAAAGCGAACGAGGTGCGTTTGGCTGAGATGAATGATATTGCTTCGCGCCTGATGACACTTGGTCAGACCGAAGCAGCGAACAAAATTCAGACGCAGATCGATGAGCTGAATGATAAATGGAAAAATCTAGAGGTTGTGACTCATCAACGTGCCAGCCAACTCGGTTCTGCCCATGAAGTGCAGAGGTTCCAGAGAGATGCTGACGAGACGAAGGACTGGATTCAGGAGAAGGAGGAGGGCCTCGATACCGATGACTTCGGTCATGATTTGCGATCTGTGCAGGCATTGCAGCGGAAGCACGATGGCCTGGAGAGGGATCTCGCTGCTCTCGGAGAGCGCATTCGCTCCCTTGACGAGACCAGCAAGAGGCTCACCAAAAGTCACCCTGACTCTGCACAAACGACGTTCAGTAAGCAAAAGGAGATTATTGAGCAATGGACTCAGCTTACAACGAAAGCTCAACTACGTAAGGAGAAGCTCATGGATAGCTACGATCTGCAGCGCTTCTTGGCCGATTTCCGAGATCTAATGTCCTGGATCAACTCCATGCACGCCCTGGTATCGTCTGATGAACTCGCAAATGATGTCACAGGGGCCGAAGCATTGCTAGAAAGACACCTGGTAAGATAAGCTTTTATGACCTGTTACTCGCTATATACAATGTCTTCTCATGAATAAATAAAACCAGTTTACCTGCAAGAATTTTGGTCATATGACTAACTAACATATGGTTATGGCAGTTGTACTACTGGATCTAATAACAAGCAAGTAATGTGAACTAAAACCTAATAGGTTACAAGTTGTCAAAAGAACACCGAAGATGAAAAGAAAGCATCTGTACTTAAGAAAGTTCCACAAATGCATTATACATGTCTATTCTATCTGCAGGAGCACCGCACGGAGATCGATGCTCGCCAGGGAACGTTCCAGGCTTTTGAACAATTCGGACAACAGCTGCTGAGAAACGCCCATTATGCGAGCCCCCAGATCCAGGACAAGCTTGATAAGATGGCAGAAGCCCGGGAGGCACTCGAGAAGGCGTGGCAGGCAAGACGTACACGCGTAGAGGAGTGCCTTGATCTGCAACTTTTTTACCGTGACTGCGAACAGGCCGAGAACTGGATGGCATCTCGAGAGGCCTTCCTGCGCTCAGATGACATGGGGGGTGACAATGTTGAGGCACTTATTAAAAAACATGAAGATTTCGACAAAGCAATCAGTGCTCAGGAGGAAAAGATTGCCACTTTGTGCAACCTAGCCGACAAACTCATCTCCGCTGAACACTATGCTGCTGAAGACATTGATGCCAAGAAAAAACAGGTTCTCAATCGGTGGGCGCACCTTAAAGGTAAATTTCATTCCTCATTCGTTGACGAGGCCTAGCAGAAGAGATCCAGTGGCTAAAATTTCATGTCAAATTATTAACAGTATAGTATGTAAATAACGTGGCACACATTAACTTGGCCAACTAATAAGAAGCATTGTTGATTTTTTTACAGACGCCTTAATTGATAAACGTTCCAAGCTGGGCGAATCGCAAACCCTGCAACAGTTCTCCCGCGATGCGGACGAAATCGAAAACTGGATCACGGAAAAACTAGCGATGGCTACGGACGAGTCTTACCGTGACCCCGCTAATATCCAGTCAAAACACCAAAAACACCAAGCGTTCGAGGCCGAGCTGGCAGCAAATGCTGATCGTATTCAAGCCGTAATGGGCAATGGTCAGCACCTAATTGATCAGAAGCAGTGTCAGGGATCTGAGGAAGCCGTGCACAAACGCCTAGAAAGTATTGCAGAACAGTGGGAGTTTCTCACTAAAAAAAGTTCTGAGAAGAGCGTCAAGCTTAAGGAGGCTAACAAACAACGCACATTCAATGCGGCCGTCAAGGATATCGACTTCTGGCTAGGCGAAGTTGAGAGTTTACTGAAGTCTGAAGACTCTGGAAAGGATCTGGCTTCGGTGCAGAACCTGATGAAGAAACACCAAATGGTTGAAGCTGATGTGATGGCCCATGAAGATCGCGTTAAAGACATGAACGAGTTGGCAGATGCACTCGTAGAATCTGGCCAGTTCGATCCGGCTGCCGTTCAGGAAAAGCGGCGTGACATCAACGAACGCTATGAGCGTGTCAAAACACTTGCCACGTACAGGCGGTCTCGACTTAATGAGGCAAATACACTCCAGCAGTTCCTCCGCGACATCGCTGACGAGGAGTCATGGATTAAGGAAAAAAAACTGTTGGTCGGTTCCGATGATTACGGTCGAGATCTGACCGGCGTGGAGAACCTAAAGAAGAAACACAAACGTCTGGTTAATGAGCTCTTATCACACGAGCCCGCTATCCAACAGGTCGAGGAAGCTGGACAGAAACTGATGCAGGAGAGTAACCTTGGGGTGCCTGAAATTGAGTCTCGGCTACAGCAGTTACAGCTTAGCTGGCAACAGCTCAAACAGCTGTCGGAAGAAAGAGGTGATAAGCTGGACCAGTCATTGACATACCAACAATTCCTCACCAAAGTCGAGGAGGAAGAGGCCTGGATACAGGAAAAACAACAACTGTTACATGTCCAGGATTATGGTGACACGATGGCCGCCGTTCAGGGTCTACTGAAGAAGCACGAGGCGTTTGAAAGTGACCTTGGTGTTCACCGTGAACGTTGTGCCGATATTCGCGCCGCAGGTGACCAACTGATCGGAGAGGGCAATCATCATGCTGGTGCTATCTCACAGCGTATGCAACAACTTGCTAATCGCCTTGATCAGCTTGAAGCTACTGCTATCAACCGTAAAAACAAGCTTATCGACAACTCAGCTTTCCTTCAGTTTATGTGGAAGGCCGATGTGGTCGAAAGTTGGATTGGAGATAAAGAAATCCATGTGCGGGGAGAAGACTTTGGCCGTGATCTGTCGTCTGTACAAACGCTCCTCACTAAACAGGAGACCTTCGATGCTGGACTGTCTGCCTTTGAACACGAGGGTACGTATCCAAAGGATATTGAATATTACTGCTTCGTTGTTTGTTGGTACATTTTACTCCAAATGTATATTAACAGCTCAGTACCTCATATATTTAGCCTCAAATAAAACTGCAGACATACACTCCACTTCTCAAGGTTTGCTTTAGTGTGTGCACCTTTACCGCGTAAGGTTCGTGGAAAACTTATTAAGCACCTATCAATTAACATTTCAGGCATTCATTCCATCACTGATTTAAAAGATCAACTGGTTAACGCCAACCACGAGCAGAAAAATAACATAATCAAACGGCACGATCACGTATTATCAAGATGGCACAACTTGCGCGGCGCCTCCGAGGCGCGCAAGGCCAAGCTTATTCAAATGCTTGAACAGTACAAGCAGATTGAAGAGCTGTTCCTCACGTTCGCTAAGAAAGCGTCCGCGTTTAACTCTTGGTTCGAAAACGCTGAAGAAGATCTTACCGACCCAGTACGTTGCAACTCATTAGAGGAGATCGCCGCTCTAAGAGAAGCACATTCACAGTTTCAGGCATCGCTTAGCAGTGCCCAGGCGGATTTTGACGCGCTGGCGGCGCTCGACGTCAGGATTAAAAATTTCAATGTTGGCACCAACCCGTACACGTGGTTTACGATGGAGGCCCTCGAAGAGACGTGGAAAAATTTGCAGAAGATTATACATGAACGCGATAACGAATTGACGAAGGAGGCCCACCGTCAGCAGGAGAACGACAAACTGCGTCGAGAGTTTGCCTTGAATGCTAATGCTTTCCACGCATGGCTTACGGAGACACGAATGTGGCTGCTGGATGGATCCTCGATGATGGAAGGTAACGGCACACTTGAAGCTCAGCTTGAGGCAACCCGACGAAAAGCTCAAGAGGTAAAAGCCAAACGTATTGACCTCAAGAGGATCGAGGACCTCGGAGCAAAACTAGAAGAACACCTTATTCTGGATAATCGTTACACTGAACATTCGACTGTGGGCCTGGCTCAACAGTGGGACCAACTCGACCAACTCGGTATGAGAATGCAGCACAATCTCGAACAGCAAATTCAGGCCAGGAACCAGAGCGGAGTATCCGAAGACGCCCTCAAGGGTTTGTATTTTGTTACAAAATGTTCAGAAAATATATTCCAAATACGTAGAAATAAAAGAGGATTATGGAACTTTTTCAAACGTGTACAACCAGATACTCTCGCTGATTCACAGTGTAGCTTTACTTTCATCATTTTTGCAGACTGCAACTCGAACAATTCTACGTTAACTGTTCGTATACAAACGGTGATCTTGGCTTTGTTTCTGTCTTTGCAGAGTTCTCGATGATGTTCAAGCACTTCGATAAAGATAAGTCAGGAAAATTGAATCACCATGAATTCAAATCATGCCTGCGCGCCCTCGGCTACGATCTTCCAATGGTTGAAGAGGGTCAACCAGACCCTGAGTTCGAGAACATTCTCAATGCGGTCGACCCGAACCGGGATGGATATGTGTCGCTTCAAGAGTACATGGCGTTCATGATTTCGCGTGAGACCGAGAATGTACGCTCATCGGAAGAAATCGAGAACGCCTTCCGCGCTATTACATCGGGCGAGCGTGCATACGTCACTGCAGATGAGTTATACGCTAATCTAAGCAAGGAAATGGCTGACTATTGTGTTGCCCGGATGAAGTCGTACGTAGAGCCGAAGACCGGCCGCGAAATTAGCGGGGCATATGACTATGTCGATTTTACCCGCACACTGTTTCAAAACTAAATCAGTTGCTTTTGCCCCTGTGAAAAAGAGAAAAAAAAAAAGGTGAACTATTAGACTCGGAAGTAATGAGTAGTGACGTGGATAATGGAAGGTTTTAAAAGTTTATGAAGAAGTGAAGAAACCGCAAGCCCGATATGAGGTGACGACAGAGATATCGAATTTAAACTGCCGACACAGCTCCAACGTTGTTAGTTAAGTAACCTTATTATAACAGCAAAAGTAAGCAGAAACATATAAGATATGAATCGTCATACCACTCCCAAACACTTTCAAGATTATATGAATTTAGACGGAAAGATAAACGCAGAAAAACTCCCAGCCAGTAAAGGAGTCGTCACATCCAGACGCTTAGTTCACACTATCGCTTTTTTATGTGCATTACAAAAAAAATTACAAAAAGTTCTATAACAAACATGAAACATTAAATATTAATAATAATTAATAGAATTAATAACATATTATTATACATTATCATATTATATACTAGAGAGATAAAGAGAAATAAAATAAGAAAAACAGCAAAAAACTCGGATAAGCAGCTTTTAAAACTATTTAAAGTCTAAAAAGATTCTTCCATGAAAACTACAAACGACAACAACTAAACAAATCAAATTAAGGCTGTATTACCAGTAATAAAAGTTAAGAGTAATACTATTATGCCTATAAAACGCTGCATGTTTTCCATTAATAGATAAATGATAAGGTAGTTCAATGAATTAGGAGGCGTAATCGAAAAACTCCTTTATGCATCAAGGCATAATAAAAAAATATATGCCATTTACAAAGCGGCCATATTTTATTCATTAGTGATCGCATTGCTTTGAATAAATAATATCTTATGTAAAGTTTTTACTTACCATAGGAATATTTGTAAAAAGTCGCAAAGGGCACAACTGAATAAGTCGTAAGATGTACATCGTATCTGAATAAATGTTTCAATAATTCTAATAAAAAAAAACGACTCATTTTTAATGAGCATAAAAACGTGCGATGAATTTTATCCAAAAGAAGGTGTTGCCGTAGCCTTATGTGTAGACATTGCGCTTTCGAAAAAGCTCAGTTGTGCCTTTACGTCTTTTTTTAATATATAACAAGGCGAAAACTCCTAATTAGATAATTTTATTTTACAGAGGTTCAGCTAGTTAGTGTTCTTTAAACAGTCCAAAATATATTCTTGCTTTCCGAGAACGAACGGCCCCAGTTGAATTCATGAAGATAGTTGCCGCGAATAGCAAGAAAAACTTGAGTTAAAACAGTTATTTAACTTAATGTAGTAGCCCACTCAGCTATTGTAAAATAGTATATTTTTTTGAGCTGCATTCATTGCTAAGACAAAACATGCATATTTCAGACTACTTAAAAGTTGGGACGGCAAGGATATATCCCCAGAAAGTAGACGCGTGACCCACCCTTTCGCTTCGTCCGTTTCTAGGGCAACAGCAAGTCTTTGTTGATAATCAGCGTCCTATATGTAATCCTAAGAGCCGAAGCAGCGTTCCTGAGTCAGTGTTCTAAATAGCTCTGTATCAACAAACAACTATGCGACAAGCGAATGCACCCCCTTTAATTCATTCTAAATCAACGTATTTCAACCGGCTCTCATTCAGCGGGCATAGTTAGCTTTATGTGCCAATAAAAAGCACGATATCACTGTGTATTCTACAAGTAAGGTTTCATTATCTATACTATAAGAAGACTCCGTTTGTGTAATGGGTGTATTTGAGGTGAATTAAAAAGAGTAAATTTGAAGTCAGTTTAGGACAACTAGGAGAACACGATGGCTTCTCCAGGGAAAGCGCTTCATTCACGAAGTGTGCCCAATTCACCGAAAAGGTCGCCGACGGTTGTGAATCGACGCCGACAGCAGCTACAAGATGCCATTAATCGTTTACTGATGGAGTTGATGCTAGCACAACCCGCCCAGCCATTACGTTTTATCGAGGATTACTTTAGCTATCCAGAAAACTCCATTGAACGACACGTCGTTTCTTTGAAAGCTCTTGACCCTCTAAGGATATCCAACGGATTCGTCTTCCACAAGGTTTCTGTGATCACTTTATGATTTTCTACACTTTTTGCTTATAATAGTAACATGGCAACTGGAGAAGCGTATTTGGTCGGTGTCATTATACTAATAATTCTTGTATATGACATCATGATCTACTGAACATAGAGATTTATTTGAATGCAAATGAAAAAATAATTGATACTGGTGGCTCTCTTCGCAGTTCAAATCAAATACTCTTTAACTATCTAGTAGCCAAAGCCAGGCCTTTCCAAACCGTATTAAACTCTGTTAAAAATTAACCTCCGAATAAAAAACTTTGTCCTAATGGCAAATGACTTCAAAACTCAGTTTTTTATGTTTTACTATTACAGATATTCCACTCATTGTGTGCACCTGGTGTCAGCTACCTACGCTGCGAAGTACTGGTCGATCTTGTTGATCGCTGTTTAGCTGACTGTAATTTCAGTTTGGGCGATATGCTTCGAGGACGGCCCATGTTTCATGGGCATGCCATAAATTTTCGAACGTTTCGTCTCGTGCTCACCGAGTGCCTCAGCTATCGACTACTCAAAAACTTTATTGATGAACTCGAGCCATGCGTCTCAAACGAGACCTTATGGACATCAGTCGAAGAGGTTGTTGCCCCGAATCATAAAGCCGAGCTTCGTGAAATCCTCCTATCGTCACAATTGGATACATCAAGCCGCATACTACCACATCAAATGGTTGACATATATCGAACGGTTATCCTCCAAACGCATCTCGATGCTCTTCTCGTTAACGACGAAACGTTCTGAATGAGGACCGTAAGAGAGCGAATAGCAAACGGAGATTCAACGGAACATACTGCTTCAAAGCCTTTGTTATCAATGTTCAGACGTAATTTCGCATTCCGTAAAAAATCCTGCTGTGACACTGGTGAGCGGTTCTACAGCGCGAAGATCTCTCGGAAGAACGATCTTTTCGGCGACTCTAATTGGCACACCCATTGTATATAACACTAACATTGTTCCATAATAGCTAACATTATATAGTAATTAATTTTTCACCTATCAAGCTCTATATGAAGCTCGAAACTAAGCTGCTGAACACTAGTTAAAAGTAAACGTTGTGTTTTATAACACCTATAATATACATGACAATACAGTTACTATTGACTAAACTCATTGGATCCGTTCTAGCTCAAGCTTACCGAGCCTAAAAAGTCATATACTACAGATAGTATATTGCTATTAATGTGCGCTAAACTAATGCGGTGCAAACCAATTAATTTTAAATTATTACAAAATATTTATTAATTGTGGCCATGTTACATTTTAAAGATGAGTTTATATAAGTTATAATAATAATATTTATACAAATTAACAATAGACCAAACATTAACAAATTTAAAAAAGGAAATTCAATTATAAATTATTGAGGTTTCAACGATGGAGTGATTGTTCGTAAAAATTTACGAAGGAAAATAGTTACACTGAGTGCCTAAATGATCAACTCAATCCATTATTTTCGGATAGCGACTTAATAAATACATCAAAACGGTGTTTCCTTCAACTGGATAATATAATACACGTTTAAGATATGTTTTACCCAGATAATACAATTTGACGTGAGCATGCCTGCTTTTCAACTAATTATCGCCTCAGGTATACGGATCAGCATTCTCTACCGATTAGTTAGCTGCTTTATCATTGACGTGGCTATCTGACTGATCCGTGTCTAGTTGAGGTCGGAAGAAAATAATGCCATACGCATTGAAGTGAGTATTCCCTAATATTGTGCTGATATGGAAAAATAAAACGGCTCGTATTGACGTATTCGTTGAGTCATCGGAAGCGTAAAACGCCATTACGATTAGATTGAACTACGTATACGAAAGGAATATGGGTTACGTGCTCGCACCAAATGCTACAGCAGCAGATAAGACCGAATAGTACGTTATCGAACTATATAACCAAAAGTGCCTCTGAGTGCTGAATGACGCTATAAAAACTATTGTGTGACGACACTGTCATATAAGCGCATCGTAATGTAACGACACAATAATATCTCATCTGTTGTTAGTACGTTTAGTTACACTGATGCTAGGAGAATTCTTATATTGGTTGTGCGTACAAAATCATCACTCACGTTATAACGTAGCTAAAATAAATAATCGTCTGCCGTCATCCCGTGTCAATCGACGACGTAAGGGTTGGCTGTGCCTCGAAGCTTGATACCTCAAGGAATCTTCGACGTATAGCGTATACATGCACGATATATTATAGTTTGTTTATTATAATGTGATCTGATATGACGTCATGAAATCTACTTTTGAATTTTACGCCTATATTGGCTAGACTCGCCGTTGTATTTACTCTAAAAGTAAGAAAACTATTCACGGCCAGTTTTATCATCGATTACAGGGTACTTTTTGTATTTGTGTAATACATTTATATTATCATACACACGTAGAGGGTGAATATAAGCTCGATTATAGAAAATAACCAATGATTTTTCGGTCAACGTGACGTTAGCGTGAATGTGAGACCTCCAGTTTCAATCCCAGCCGAGGCTAAAATTAGTGAAGCTCTTACTACTTACGTACCCTAAAATTACATTTGACTAAAGAAATATCATTACACTTGATACTCTCCATATGAGAGCAATATTTGGAACAGGCATTGGAGCCTACTGCGATGATATCTGAGGAGCGTAGCTCTGCCAATAAAAATGCTTTTTATATAGAAAAACACACACAAATAGGACGTGTAAAGCGCGTCGCTATGGTATGAGCATGAAAGTTCTGAAAGGTTAGTTTACAAAAGGAGAAGGATAATAAGGCTGGATCCATATTTTAAACCAACCGTGGGTTAATTCCTACTGGATTTATAGAAATGACCATTCTGAAAATGTGTAACACTTTTGTTCAAAGTCCGTACTCATCTAGAATTCGATCGTAATAAAACGTTGTTGTTATCTCGTATGATAATCGCGTCTTTATTATCTTTTTACAGTTAAAAACGCCATCTTTTTGTAAAAAATCTTCTATTCTCTAGCGTACGACCATTTCATCAACTGAATTGTACATTATTAATTACTTAGTAGCTAATAATTACTTAGTAGTAAATAGCTAAAACATAACTAAAATGTTTGCTATTTCTCTCGTTCCGAGTTATTAGGAACTGCCTAGCTAAGGCTCCACATTGTGAACCTATTTATCTAGACAGTGGTCGACTCTACGAAAACGTAGAATTTAGAAAGATTTAGAAAACTTTCCCTCAGGTGACAGTTTAATTAGCTAAGGGTTAGCACAAATGCCAACGGACGTTCACATCAAGCTAAAGAAACATCTATGTATACCGTTTGACTGTTGACGCTTCACATTTGCTTTATGCTTTACTTCGTGCCTTGCTGATATAAAAAAAAAAGCATAAAAAATATAGGGTGTTTTTTTTCGAAGAAATTATAAGGCAAAAGCGTATGATCATTGAAATGTATATTTTCAAGAAAATAAAATCTGCAACGTCAGAAAAAAAACAGATGTAGCATGTGGCGTATACGAAGAGTTCAACGGCTTAATTTTTGGCCCTTACCCCCCGAAGGCTAAAAATTGCTGATTTGAGCTCTTACATGTCAAACATGCATAGCTTGTGCGAAATAGAGAAGATGTCAAATTAGAGATAATTACATTATCTAGTAGTAGATAGATCTAATAGTAAACCGAAGTTTCGCTTAACGTACGTAAGAACCAGAACCATGTTGTCGAACGAAATGGAGACATTCTAGATTTATTCAACGAAAGGTTTATTTTTCTGCTCACACCTACACCGTTCTGTAAATTTTTTCATTTACATTATATATATATATACATATATCACAATGGACCGGAACCGTTTTCCAACACCGTCCAACACCGTTTCCGTCATAAAAACGGATCACGCATCTGTCGTTTAGACGGTATCATATTGATAACACTTCGAGAACGTATCTTCAACTTAGCTGGTATGAATTTTAGCCGTTTGGTAATACAAAAAGCAGCGAACATCTAAGACAGAATTTGGTGAAATCAGCCATAACAAATGTTTTCCGGCAAAACCTTCAATTGTTCAGACATTTACATTCGGTTTAATTCAGATCTGAATATGGTTGTTGGCAGTGGATATCAATAAAGGAAATGAATATATCAAGAATAGTCACACCGGTTATCTGAGTTCTAATTAAATTATGAAAAAAGATAACCGAAAATATTCATCGATTACCTTGGACCTTTTATCCACGTTGTCAGTTCTTTTGTGGACCGCAGGACTCCAGGAAGCTGAAAACGTCGCGGCCCGAATCTGTATATATTATACGTTATACCGATTCTGAAATAGGTATGCCCTCTTTTCTTTTAAAGGGTAGACAAGCAGCTTTTGTGAGAACCTGCTTTATTTCTTTCCCTTGACAAGTGCTTCAGATTCTATTGGCTTGTGGGTGCTTGTTCTAGATTTCAGATATCCTACATGATTAAATTGACTACATTCTGACTCTTACTGTCCAATGGCGCATTACTGAACGGTATCACTCGTGTTTATATGATCGTTTAATTCGTTAGTGCCCGGACAAACCGTTTAAGATACTTAAATTAGCAGGCAGCAGAGTATTAATTTACTTCTGTAAAATTTACAATAATTTTTTTCAGGTTTACTTACATTTAAATAATCTGGCGATGCTAATAATACTACAGACCCTACAGATAGCCTTCCCCACGATATTACTCTTGTTTATATTACCTTATTATAATCGTTATTAAGTCAGATTATCAAGTGCGATTAATTTTTCAAGACACAAATTTTCATTTTTAAATATTTTACCACGCACGCAGTGATTTCACTATTCAGCTTTAAAACTCACTGGCTTAATTCACTGAAAAGCTCGTATGCATCTCTGCAACTTCAACTTCTCACCACTCTGATTTGCGGATTACCTACGTACGCATCAGACAAGTTTTTGCATAGCATGTTAATAATCACTAATTTGATTCAATGGGATTAATTACGGGGTCAACCATTAGGATAAGAGCTTAGTTGGATATAACTACTAATTAGGAGAACCAAATTTTATAAGCTTTAAAGAAGACGATTTTTAGAACAATCTCCTCTTTGTCTTCTGACTAAGAATCAGCACGGGTCCTTTCATATTTGTGTGTACCAGATAAAGACAGCATAAACGGTACAGCTTTATAGCGGACAATATAAGCAAGATTACGTCAAATTTTCAATAGCCCAGAAGTTTTCAAATTTAGTACATGAGATCGCAATTAGCAAGGGACTGCCATCGCTGCGTAATAACTCATTACAACATCATACGCAAGACCGGGAAACAGTAAACATTTTTTCATGTATAGCTTTAGTTCTAATAAAAAGATATGACAATGGACTAGTACACTATACGGGCGCCGAGTGGGGACGAACTAATTTTTCCATTCGTTCATGGCACAGATAGACGCGTATAGGCCTTTCGGAAGAGTTTAAACTGCTCTCCCATTCTTGCAGCCGCATTTTTTCGGGACCTACAGATTCTAGAGTCAAATACGAAATCGGCCTACAAAATCGAAACCATCATTGCCTTGGCCCTTCGAATGCGTGGTCCCCATGAACAATCCAAAACGCTTGAAGAAGCGCACTAGACAACATTACAATTTGCCACTGTCGCCAAATACGGGCTGTGATTATGGGTATGGTTCATATCGTTCGAAAAGGCTCGCTTCTATACGAGTTGTTGTTGTTACACTCTGGTGAATAGAATCTTGAACTTTGGCTTCAAAGTAAATATTGCAGGTGAAAAAGGGTGCATTTTTTGCACTTTATTTTATTTGCGCTTTCTACGAGGCCAGAGAAAGCGACTGAATCAGCCCAGGGCGCACAGCTACAGCTGATTGGACTCCTGTAAAGCAGTTTGCTCGGCTCAAAGCTCGTATTTTAGGCTCGGAGACTGCATTCCACTTCGAACGGCGATCCGAGGCTGGCATATACCACCTCAGATGGCAGACAATTCGAAAAAAGGAACAGCGAATATTCGACTATTATCAGGTAAATTAAATCAATGAAATTTAAGAAAATATTGAGTACCCGGATGCTTCACGAGGTACCTGAAAACCACGATGAAAAGCCGCTTCTCACTGTGTCTTAGCGTTTCGCCTGCTGTCAAATAAATCATGGTAGATTTTTTAGAAGAACTTGATGTGGCAAAGGATAGCGCGTCATTTTCAGAATCTGGATGAAGATTAGCTATTATTTATGTTTATGTTCGCGTAAGATGGGCTCCACCGAAGTTAAACACTTCGTTTTTGAGTTCGGAGTCGACGGTCTCCGTATTGATTGTTCATGGCTTCTGAAAGTCCCAAGAGAGATTCCCAGAAGGCAAGCCGGAAGATTCATAATAGGGCTTGGATTTGAAGAGTTCGAGATTCATCAAGTAAATCCAAAAAACCATTTTTGATAAACCTGGATCTCTCATATGGAAATTAACAACCTTCCTGCAACACAGAACATAAATTACCTATCGGGTCATCCATATAAGCTTTAACGGTTAGTCCTTGTGAGTTTTTTTGCGCCGTCTGGCACCATTGTCCGTTTTGAGCCCTTGAATTTTGGAGACTCCCGGGCTGCTGTTAGCCCAAAATTTAACTCCGCTAGAATTCTTTGCATGTAGCTTAGCTGAGCGCCATTCTAATCGGTTCACATTTACCAATATTGCTTAACGCGCAGTTGCTATTTGCGGATTGAAACGTCCCCGTCAAAAAACCTACTTCTAGCCTGCGCGAAAAATGTTGTTAGAAACGACCTATAGGAGAGAAACGGGATTCAAGTTCCTTACATTTTTTTATGACAGTTAAAGTATACATTTCAAATACGCAGAGCCAACGCTGGACGGACGACTGCACTTATCTTTATACCATCCTATGGCGATGCTGTGTTCATCTAATGATTTGGTGGAGTCTATTTTGCAAGCATAGTTTAGACGGTAATGATCCTTTATGCTTTAGTACATGTTGGACAACTGCACTTAAACCAACGACCTCTGGCTTCTTTAATGTAAAAAACTTATTCTGTGTTGTCTAAAACTATATTTAATAGTACTCACTAAATCAGCGTACACGGAACTATCGCATTTACTGCCGAATTGCGCGGTCTTAATTAACTAAATCGGTCAGTACAACCAGTCACTGCATACTTATCTATGCTGATTTTTATCATAATTTGACCTATTGATGACCTTTTTCACAAGCCTTTGTTGAAAGCAGTTTCTCTTAATTACTGCTACGATTAGCTGTATTAAAATGTAATTATACCACAAAACTGATGCTGAAACCTGTTGTTGGATAGGGCCAATTTGACGGATTCGTTTTTCAATCAGAATAGAAGGTGGCCCACACAGATAGGAAATCTGGGTGACCTCCCACATCTCTGCCAGGAAATTAGTTCTTGTGTAAGGAAAGGGGCCAGTGAACTCGCGTTTTGAAGGAAGCGAGTCACTAAATAGTTAGATCGTATAGAAATAGAAAAATTAAATCGCATAATGACAAACGTGGTAAATCGAAGACGGTAACTTGCATCCGTAAGCCAGCTAGATGCCACTGTTGGCGTACTTTCGAGTGTGTACCAAACTCGAATTAGTTATGGGGAACATAGAATATAGAGGTTTTTCATGAGAAGAAGCTTGGATATGATTTATCATGCATTTCAAACCTTGCTGCAACGTCACGCGTCTTGTTCGTACAGGTCAGGACTCACGAAATCTCCGATATGTACTTCCTCCTCTAATGTTTGTAACTGTAGGTTGTAAAAACTGTAAATTGAAAATTTGTGTTTTTCACGTGATACGCTCAGCTTTATTTTAAAGGGTTATTGGACGTGGGCTCGTTGGGCTTCATTTTGTACTACGATGTCGTGTTTGTTATTGCTTGTATCCATGTTTGTAATATATCCGTCAACTAAAAGATTAACTAGCCAAAGATCGAAAAAGCAGTATAAAAAATACTTCATTGTGGTCCGGAAATAACGGGATTGCATTTCTAATTCGATTCCATCTTACCTTTAGGTTATCGACTCTAGATTTTAAATCTTATCCTGATCGAAAGTTTAACGAGCTTTATCGAACTGGCCCTTTTTCAATGATAATTCCGTTGATCGTATCGTACCTTGAAATAATGAAAAGCTAGAAATTGGCTAGCATTTTTCGCATATATATATATATATACACTTAGATGCCTTTGAGAAAAGCCGCAAACTGAAGGCTAAGAGTAGATTTGGACAACGGGTGTGAGTAAGACGGACTGGAATCTCCCTGACGCGATGTCACAACTATAATAATAATAAAGAGACTTATTTGAAATTATACTTTCATTGATTCATTAACCCAGGGAAAGAGAATTTAGCGTTTAAGTCGCTTACCACAGTACTCATCAACGACGCAAGTGGTCCTGACCGGGAGACCTAAAATACGGTAGGGTCTAGGTTAAGCATACTTTTTTCAGTTTAATGGTACCCTCTTTTATTTGCATCAATGCTTTTACTTTTTAAACATTATAACTTAATACTTCTATATCGGTCTTTGATTCTACGTTTCACTCGAATGTTCACACTTCAACCCCTTGCCACCATATACGTTACATACAAAGCGATTTATTTACTAAGTTGACGCGTCATGTTTGTTTAGAGTAAATATTTATGACTGCCACCTTATAATGCTCCGAGGTTTATAATGTTGAAGAATGACGTACAAGTTACCCCAATAACCCACTATATTATAATTTAGTGCAGTAATTTCATCCATCCTCGTCCATTTCGTCCATCTTGGAGATCTAATCCGCTAAGAATTTATTTTCATGACAATACAACTCTGACCAACTAATTAAGGTCAGTAAATCACTAAGCCAAAATTGATCTTCGTAAAGCATAGCTCTATATGTACCCTTCACGGAGCTTCGTATCTACAATTGTGATGAAACGTCTTGCAATTCCTTGTACTATTCTGGAATATACTTTTATGACTGGTAGAATCTTTCAGTCTTCTGTTCTCTTACAAACCTGTACGTTACGAAGTACGCCAATGTGCAATACGCATTGACCTGATAGCATACATGAAGATCCTTTCTTTATTTCAGGCCAGCTTGATTTTCATATCCTCACACATTTACGTGCTAAAAATAATTCTGGTTATATCAGAAAAGCTTTTCTCAGTACTCGCAACGAGCTTGTTAATAGAGCCACTAATATGTCGCGTTTTTTTTGTATGATCCTTAAAGACAAGCCTCATTGTCGTGCGCATACTCTCAGTAGCCGTCCTCAGCTGCATCTGTCTTTTTATTATTAGCTCTTATAACACTTGGCCTTTTCGCATTCGGTATAAACAAAAGCACTCGTCAATTGTTACTCTTCCCCATTTGTTGGAGAAATTTAGCGGAAATATTAGTTTCTGGATCGCTACTATGCAGTCTTTTACCTATGTATTAACAAACATCTAGTTAACTTTTAACTTGATTTTTTCAAATTCAATATAAGATGGCACCTGTTCAATAAATGCTTAGACCCGATTTTTATTAATCCTGTGCTTCAGTTTGTAGACTTGTGATAGATACATCGTAAAATTGCCCGATTTTTTTCAACCATCAAGGACCACTAAAAGTCTAATGGGATGACTATACTAAAAATACTCACGTTGACATTTCTTATATAAATTATTGCCAACGTACCGTAACAGTCGATATGTTTGCACGCCTAAGCCTTACCGTGATTACCTTTATTAGCAAACCCCGACTTCGGGACATGTCCAGGTTTTTGAGATCAAAGTTTCTGCTTTTGCTCTAGTTATATGAAAATATGTCGGCTTGAATACGATTGTTGGACTGCACATAGAGAGAATATGCCCCGGTAATCATTAAACAATAAATAAAGTTGCTGTAAGCTAGTGTTCTGATTTCTTTTCTTGGTCCTTTTTATTCTAATGTATGAATTAATACTAGCTGGCTGCGGCTCTGATCTCCGGCCCTTCGTTCGTTGGGGACTTCGTGCCCTTTCCTCTGTACCCTTCCTTGAATTGCCCTCCGCAGACATGCCCTCGCTTATAATCCGAGTATTCCAAGCTGGATCGTGGGTCGAAAATGGCGGCCTGGTCCCCCAGAGCAGTTGGATCGAGCGGGGGGAACGGTTGCCCGACTGACTTCGCTCTCACACATACACGTGCTAGAACGACCCGTTCGTCAATGGACGAGGAAGGAATCGATGAAAACCGCCATAGGTTACTATAGATAAAACAGGCGCTCGGCCACAGAACAAGCAGTCAAGCGGACTCTAACAATATTTTGATAAACATTAGGCATCAGATTATCGTATTTGTGAACAATTGTGTGTGTTTGTTCGTGACTTCAGATTTCTTGTCATTATATAGGTGCTGATCCATTTGTGTCTTGGTTGGCCGCATAAAAATATACAATGATGTACATAAAAAAAAGGTTCAGTTTACTTAACTCTTTACCAGTAGGATGTCTGCGGCATTCATGAAAATCGCAAGCGGCACGCACAAATGGAGGAAAAACGCGAACTCGCTACAGCAAAAGAGATGCTACGATTCAATGGGTACGTATTTATGAAATTTTCTTGTTATTGTTGAATCGAAGAATTTGTAAAAAGGGAAAAATATGTTTATATGAAGCTGTATTCTTAATTTTAATGGAATAGAACTACGAAAGTGTTCTGCTTTCCGTAAACGGACAAACGCCATCAGCACACAAGAGTCGCTGGACATAGCTTTTCGTTGTAACATTAGGTATCAACCTTTGGTTAATGAATACAATGGGCAACCATAGTCAGACTTACTTGTTTTGCAAAGAACTTATGCTAAGCCTGAATCGTAGCACGACATGATTACATAAAACAAAATAAGTTTCGACTAATCGACAAGATCATCTCAAGACTGCTTTTGTAGCATCTATAACTCAAGGTTGTATTGTTAGTTTGATTTAGTAATGAAATTTTCCAAGCATCAAAATGTACTATTTCTTGTCCTTATAATTATACAAACATCTTAAATAAAAGCGCTGTTTATTAGGGACTACTTACCCCTTATTTAATGTTATTCAAATGCTAGACCTCAGTAATATAATAACTACTATCTTGATTAAATACTTAACATTTCTGAGGAATCTGCGTATTTTTGAAATGGTGCATAAAATAATATAGGATAGTAAAATTAAATAGAAATCAAAATTGCCCACTAGTAGCACACCGGTGCAATTGTTGTTTCTTTTTGTTTTTGTTATTTTCCGGGCTCTGGCATGACAAAGAGCTTTTCGAATCCACTGGCCCACACTGTACATTTGTATTGGTTATATGGAAGTCACAGCTTATATATGGTTTTGTTTACTTCGATTTCACTAACATAATAACATGACAGCGCCTTGATACGCTTTCTTTACTTTGCATTGAATATCTCACTTCATCTAAAAGATTTTTAGAACTTTGCCAGGAAGTCAGGTGTCAATATCTAAGTTCTATTTGTGTATATACATAGAAACTTGTCCCTAATAAAAACTAATTAGTAACGGCCAGCAAAAGCTGCATATTCGTGTTTGCAGTAGGCTTTCTTTAAAACGATATCTTAGGCTTTTGCGGACACATTACCGACACGCCGACGCACCATGCCTTCGTAAAGTTTATCTAGCCGTATAGTTTGGTATATACCGTTAGATTTCGGATCTACTAGTGATATATTGTCCGAACTCCCTGGAGCTGTCAGAAACCATGTTAGATCTTACGCTGAAATTGAATTATACGCTTTCCAAATAAAAGGCTTCGGTCGCAACTGTCTAGCCTTTTTCAATACCTGCAAGGTCAATGCTTAATGCATAGTGCTTAGCGCAAAAATCGGTTCCTCTTATCGTAATCATATGAGTAAACACGGCATAAATACACTAAACTCTTCATTTTCTTGTGCTTTATTCCAGCCTGTAAATTTATCAAATTTTACGTATTTGCAGAGGTACATAATCAGGTCGCCTTCATACTATATAGGACTTATAAGGATGCACTGTTTAGGCAAAGTGGACAGGCAATTACATAAAAATGTCAGTGTGTTATTGAACTCTTCACTGGCCCATAGTTCCTGTTTTAACGACGCTTTGCTTCGAAGTTGTTGTGTTCACTTATTTCCTGGATAGGGACGTTGTTATTGCATGCGACTAGGTCCTTCTCTCTAAGCTATTTGTTTCCTCATTATTGGGTGTCTCTTGCAGTATTAGGGCTGTGCTGTGAGCGTCTGTCGTTATCCACCAGCCAAGCTGCCGCTGCTTATAGATATACTAAGGCTATAACGTTGTTGATGATGATGGTAGTGACGGCAGAGTAAAATGATGGTAGCGGCGGAAGGCAATCTATTTGTTCGGCTCTGTTCGGTGCAAGAGTGACTGCTTTGGCGCCCCGGGGCCGCGGCCGCCGCTCATGCCAGCTTTGGCAGCAGCAAGGATGGCCTACTGAAGACGACCGTTGCTGGAGGCACGAACCGAGGCAGCGAAGCAGCGCGTGAGTTTTTCTGCCGCGTCATGCCCCCAGAGACTCAGCTGCAGAGCGGCCAAGCAGCCGACTGCCTGAGGGAAATTGGCTGCCCCGACCCCGTCCCAAATCTCCTAACCCATCGACCGACAACCCTAACTCACTCACCGACTCATCCGAACTCCTAGGCCATTCCTAAATCGAAACCTCCGCGTTCCCTCTTCATCCAGGAGTGTTAGTATCCCTTCAACGTAATATCTGTCAAGCGACTTTTCTAGTGTTGGTGTTCGTCTTTCTCTTCGTTTCTCCAGCTCGCGGTGACCTTTTTGCAGGCAGGAGTTTTTCCGCAGAGCCTGATTTGCTCTATGGCAGGATCGACGCGCTCGTGTGCTGACGCCAAGCCGATCGCCTGCACCGATAGTTGTTCGACAGGCACAAGCGGCCATGCTTAGCTCTGCGTGCTCAAAACTGCAACGGGCTGAATCCAGCAAGGACAACCCCTGCGCATCCTTATGGTGTCTTAGTCGTCGTTGACAAAGTTGGCCTAACGTAGTTCGGTTTGCTAGGTAAATAAGCATTTTTTCGTCTTTTCTTTCGGACGTCTATATCCTCATCCGTTCACTTTGCCTAGATAGATACGAAGCCGGTTATGGCTTCGACACGAACTGTGTTGTGTTCGCTTGGGAAAAGCATAAAAAGAGCGGAAGGTGCGAGGAAGGAACCAGGCCAATCGTGGGGGAACATAAGATACTGCTGATGCAGGCCTTGATTCGCTATATATATATATATATATATATATATATATATATATATATATTTGGATAAGGTTTGCCATGGACAAAACAAAACTACACATATAGAAGAGGACGATACTGTAGTCCTTCGACTGCATGTATACAATGACCGCTGGAGAGTGTAAGAAACAGAAATGGACATACGGAACATGAGTTACGCTGGCAACAGCACTACCATGTGCTAGTGTGGTTTATAGTGTCGACGCAGCAGAAATATCGTCAATACAGTATTGGTGCAAGCAAGAGCCTCGCTCGGCTGATTCACTGCGGTTGCTATGCTATCGACTAGAGTTACTCCACTCCGTGTGTTAGCACACCGCAGGTAGAATATGGATCAGCAAGTCGTATATAGTTCGCAGTACAAGCGTACGTATGAATAGCTCTACATTGGGTTCGTTACCATAGTTTCTGTCTACGTTCTATTCACGACTTTTGCCTAGCTCAGTTAGAAACGAACTTGGTTCTATGAAAAATGAAAACTTCTATAGACCTCTACAATTTGACATTCTGTTTTTGACCAGCCATTGTACTATCGAATGCATCTTCATCCATGGTATCAAAGTAAGTAATTGATGGCTATTTGGAACTTTTGGAAACTTTTTTTATGGCGTTCTATCGTATATCGACCGCGCGTTTATCACTGTATCAGGCTCGTACAGGGCGTCACCTTCCCTGGTTGAGCTTATACTAAACATTTTTATAAGGATTGCATTTACTAACGCTTGCGCTCTTTCATATAGGATCGGAGTTCGGCTGAATTCGGTCGTTCGCCGCCCGCTTTCGAAACATCTATAGGGCTCCAACAACACGCAGTAGAAAACCCGCACCTTTAGCGTAACGGTTTGGTGGAAAGCTATTCTGTATTTCGAAGTAGCTGATGGAAAATAAATTGTGAATAGGCTTTACTGAGAAATAGAACGATGCCGCTATCGTTCCGAACGTCCTGCGCATCGAGTGCTTTTCTGGCTACACAACGTACCTATTAGACCTTTACAGGACATGAAACGACTGGTTTCATTAAGTTGTACTAAGACCTTGGTATTAGATAAGCAAAGCTAAGGCAGGCAATGAACAACCTAACAAATTGTGCTCATATAAGTAGGTTAGGCATTTTTTTTTTTACATTCTCAAGTAGGCTTTTATATCAGTGGGTTCGACGGGAGTTTTGTTGAATCGCTAATCAAACATATTTCCCAGTGTTACGAGATGGGTGAAAAAACAAAGCGAAATGAGCTTACCTTACTCCTCTGGTCTTGGCCTGGTGGTTTTTTTCAGAGAAACAAGAGCAAACATCCGGTTGACATATTAAAAAAATATATTGCTTCAAATGTGATGAATGGTGTTTATTAGTTAAAGGGTGAGATGTAGCTGACCGAAACCATAGTTTGTGGTCCAGTGAACAGGAACGATCAGATCTTTTATCTTACAGAGAGAGACTTTATTGGTGTTTTGCTTCGTTTTAGTTGCATATCAAAAGAAATGTCCATTGAAACTAGATCTGGTCACGTGCAAGGAAAGTGGGTGCGAGCAATTTATTTCTGCAAGAGACAGGTACCTTCACTCAATAGAAAGGCAGTCCCTAGAACGAACGACGGTTACCCCAAAGCAGCAATGGTGTACTCCATCGAGCGACAAAAGAATATGGGGGAGAGTCTAAAATAGGCCTACCGAACTATGGTCCATGATGAAAGTGTCTTCAGTTTACAAACAGTAGGGAAAGAGGTGCGGGAACCGGCCCGTCTGGAGGCCATGAGATGACGCGGACGAGTATCAACGACTGGAACCGTTAAAGTTAAAGATGCTGAAGAGGTCGGAAGTCAGGCCAAGCCAGTCAATCCCAGAACGTTCGTTCTGTGAGGTGTTAGTCACCAACCGGTATGGTAGACATACATTAATTTATAATTTTCATATGTTTGTACTGGTTCAGGGTTTAATGATACTAACGTAATTTTGTTCAGTGACTATGATAATATATGTTCGATGTGTTAGCTAGCTTTAGAATCTACCATACACATAGAGAAATGATATAGAAACGGATAGAACATGATAGCTCGACTGTTTTATCAGTTAGTTCTGTATGCCTGTACACGATGGAGCGCTTTAGCAGATGCAGTAATGGCCATCAACCTTTGTTTAGTTAACTTATAATATATTGTCACGGGTCGACATTACGTTACATTGAATGTGAATTTTCTTGAGGTTATGGTAACTAAGTCGAAGTAACTTTGTAATACTGCTCCGTTTTTTACTTCATTCGACATCGTCTTGAACATATTAATTAGTCGGAAGAATACGCGAAGTGCATTACCAATAGCCAAATAGAAATATAATGTCTGCTCTAACAGAGCTCTCCACTGATGTAGAGTAAATGAAAAAGTTCGAGTTCTCGACAGTCCTTACTCGCAGTGCTATATTTTCTGCCAGGGATATCTATATTTCTTCTACGAGTGCTTTGTTGTGAACAGACATGTACCGCGCAGAACTGGTGGAACTTGTAGGTCTGGGACTCAAATGGGCAGGGAACATCAAATTAAGCGATTTTTAACGCATGGCTACCCTATAGCCGCGAGGGAAGTAACCCCCCTAGCAGAACAGGTTAAAACTGACAAAGGGCGTTCGGAACTAAGATGAGAGGACATCAGATAGGAATACCTAGAATCCAAATAGAGTTCCTCCCAATATTGCAACTTGCGACCAGATTTAGCTGCAATACATATGAGCGCGTAGCACTGGGCAAATCGATTACCAGATGATTCTAGCGTTGCTAGATCAATCAACGAGATGCGGCGTTATGTTATGGCCTTTATGACAACAAATAAGGACAATCGCAACATAATTTATGTGGTGGTCATAAAGATGATCATCATTTAAGTTAATCGAAATGTAGTGCAGGTTTTATGTTGATTCTGCCTAATAAATAAGCTCAAAGTATTCGTGTCTAGGGAGGACAGTTCCTCGAAACGATCTCATATATGTTTACGCTTCAAGTGCGACGCACAAAGTTCTCGGTCATATACATATGATGCTATTTGCTTTTTATTGCGTAACGGTAATATGCTATTATATTATTTTATATATTAACTGAAGTTGACGCCCGTCTTTCAATCGTTGCCACTTTGTTCCAAATATTTGATCAGCTAGGCTACACAATATAATACTATTTAAGGTATTTATAGCGTCAGATGTTCCTACGCTCGGCTTTTTGTCTTATTTAATTGGCTTTTATCATTATTTCAAAAATAATTACCGCTTCTTATCTATAGGTCTATGCCGATCCAGTTCTCAACCGAGGAAGGTCACGATAATTAAACTTCCACATACGTTGCCATTTTCAAATATAGATAATTTGGGAGGTTGTGAAAACATTAACTTCAAAACATATCATTTGAAAGGAAAAACTATTGTAAATTGATTGCCTCAAATTCGTCGTCAAGGGTTTTTTTACAAGTGTGCTTTCTACTTACGTCAATGTTTCGGACTCGCTTGCCTCGTTGAGCAGTTATGCCGCTTGAATTTGCATTTGTACTTTGCCATATTCTTTTTTCCTAGCTTATTTCGATCGTGGTGCTCGGTTCATGATCTGCGAAGCGAAATATCATCATTGCCGTGCGTTGTATCATGTGACTGAGTTCAACGGTGGACGATGAACAGAGTCGTCCCGTTAGCCTTATGTATCGCTCATTGTTAGTCAGAAGAAGGCCCTATACTCTAGCTCAGGGTCACGCATCGTTTTGCTAGTGCCGTACGCCTTAGCGATGAATTTGTTCATCCTTTGAATTCTCGTTGTCGTCTGCTGTCGACGACGGTCCCGTGACGGTATCCCTGATATCCTTTCTCTACTTTTATTTCTTATGTTCTCTTACTTTTGCCGCATGAGAGTCTAATACAGCGCAAGGTTTCATCGCCAAACATGACAAAGCATATCCATCCTTCTAGGCACCCCTTTGGTCCCGCTCCGACACTACTGCCGCCGTCGGCCTAGGGGATTCTTTCGTCCTGCATCCCCTCGTTTAAACAGAAAGATCGAACTGTGTCTGTCTGCAAGTGCGTGAATTGTGATCCGGGATAAGCCATTTATTCCCTTTTCCACTGGTGACGACGCCCTTGCGTCAGGAAATAGTTCTAACATTTCGTTCTGGGACGTGCCGAGAATCATAATGATCCTTCGACACTATCGGCTCGAATAGGATTGGAGATCAAAACGAAGATGGAAACTTCAGAAGCCGCTTCGGGCGAAGGATTCAGAAGTTTGAGCACGGAACGAATGCACAATCCACAAGTTCGCGAATGCCACCGCTGCTGCCGCCGTCGCCGTCGCCACCGCCGCTGTTGTTTAATTAGGCAAAACAGACGATTGTGTTCATTATCACAGTGAGCCATATATATGTTACGTGCTTTCGGTTGTGAATGCTCTCACGAAGAACACCTCGCGTGTAACGCAAACTGGTTAGGATGGAGTAGCGATGATCGCATGGCACGCGCGCGTAGTTCAAAAAAGGTTAAAACCTTCTCAATACGAATATACAATACACTGCTCTAGGAACTAGAGCGATTTAATTATTTGAGCTGATTGTCTCAAAAGGAACTTGTCATTTCTTTTTTTATTCTTGGCATTACGACTATTAGAACCGTATACGTACATGGTCATTATGACCATTTTGTATGAACATTTTGTTAACAATGTGTTTTGACAAAACACCATTGAAGTGTCATTTCGGCGCCACTCACTCGGCGATGTCTACATTGTTCCCTGTATTCTCGTCTGCAGTTATATCCATTTATATAATCGTACTCAGGAACAAAAAAGTGCTCCAATAAACAGGACCTATTTAATGGTTACTAGCATGTTTCGGGTGGCCATAGCGCACACACTTACGTTCATCTACAATCTGGTCTTCAGTCAATTCGTGCTGATAAATCGACAATTAGAAAAAAATAGAATACTGCAGACGCATATGCTGAGTTAAATTATGTTCGTAACGAGCCTAGGCTTGAGCTTCACCCTTATCAGGGCAGAAGCGCTCTAATCGTGGGCTCTACTTCGTTTATGAGGGTACAGTCTGCTCTTCCACACTCAAACTGGATTATATTTGGCAGAAACATAAATTTACAAAATATAACATTATTTTATGTGGCTTTGAGCCGTTTTCCTTATCATGACTAAGACTGTCCTCACCCAATTTTTTGACAAACGGACATTATTTTCTAGATATAGTTCATTATAGCTGTTATCAGCCAAAGTCTTTTACATTGAACCGCCTGTTCGGAAAACAACACAGCCTTTTCTAAATATAAGTTTCGTCCAAATATTAAGTAGCTCAACATTATTGGAGTTATTATTTGTTACCGAAATTGTAAAACATAGACCAGTTCATAAGACATAGATCAATTCATGAGTAGACATACTTTAAAGTTAAACTTAACAACATAGTTGAAAATTGTTTGTTTGCAGTATTGAAATATATTTATCTCAAAGACGAATCTGTATAAATATAGACTTTTGGCTGCTTATAATTAAGTTGTAAGTGGGAGAAGTTTGGATTGCACAATTTAAAGTATCGGGAGGTTCGGTATTTCAACTAATTAAGATCAGATTTTTATATCAGCACGCGTTCGTCCACTGACCGATGGGTTCGTTGGGGAGTTTTCTTAGCTTGTCGATGGGTGGACGGGTGTACGCATTAGCCAGGTCTCTCAGTGAGAAAACTAACGAGGTAGGGGTTGCTGTTGTTGCGATCCTATAAGCGTTGTGTAAACACATTTCTTTGATGGTTTTGTTAATTATTTCATTAAGCATGATCACGCTTAATTAGCAACTGAAGAATCCGACAATATTCAACCCTATATTATCGCCACGTCGGATATCGCCGCTAGGCATTCCATCCGATGGCCGGCTCGAACGGAGTCTGTCTATACCCGGATGCAAATATAGACTACGACGTGCCCCTAAGATTAGCACGCGAAGACGTTACCTACTATGCTAGCACGGGAGTTGACGGTCCAAGTGGACAGACGTGGCGTATAAGCATTGCATACGCGTGTTGGTAAAGCGGCTCACACAAAAGTCCAACACACTTAGACAGACCCAGAAGTAAAAATTTTAATTAAATATAGTAATAAAGTAAATTTATTATTGACTTCTCGTTCGGTCCTTGTTGCTGGACACGTGTCCTTTCCACCGCATGTGCATTTACGTTAGCAATCGCTGCCACAGCCCGGCTCTGACGGGACGTCGTTCGGTTAACGGACGCCCTCAAAAAGAGTAAATCAAAAATGGCGACTGATGAAGCAATACAATAGCTAACGGACCATCGCGCGGAGCGAGACTGCCAAATTTTCCACATCGTATGACCGAGTTATATGAGGCAAATGGGTCATGTGCTGTCAGCATCTTCGCGCAATAGTTTTAAACTGATTTAGATGGCAAAAGGTAAACGAATGCTGATCTATAAACGTAATTTGTAGACACACTTTCGGCCCTACTGTTGATTCTTTAAAAAGCTATTGTTGATTTGTGTCAGTCAAGCTTTTGCCCCGTCCTGTGCGACCTCGCTAGCCTCCCCCGTTGCTTTTTGATGTCCTATCTAAGCCTTAATGTTTACACTTTTGTACGTTGCAGTACAGTACGATTCCAGCATTATAGCTGTTTTTTTTTTTCATATGGTTCCACATGGAGAAGTTGCTTAGCTAAAAACTAACCTTCCTACACTTGCTTATTGTATAACTCCATAGGATCTACTCGACACTGAGCATATTCAAATTAATTTCAATATTTTAATCACGGCTACTAGTAACACGTCAACACACGTAACAGCACGTTCAGCATCTAGAACCAATGCGACGTTCCTTTGAATATGTGCAGCTTTTATGTGACGACATATTAGAAAAAGATAATAACATTCAACAAACACGGTAGGCTATAACTGCGAAATAATTGTCTTAGACGGCTGGGGACGCGGGAGAGATGAATCAGATAGGCCCACACGCAAGAAGTCTTGATGGTGAGTCAGAACAAATTTGCGTGCTCTCAACAGCATCGTTCCGTGCGGGGTGATGTCTGGTTTCAGGAGTATGATGTTAGTTTTTTTGCGTGTGAGAGACCATCGAGGACTTCATCGTCATCGGGTGTTGGCCAGAGCCCAGAATTGCTACTCGAAGTACAGTAGTAAAAGCAGTAGCCATTGCTCTAATAGAATTATTCAAGGTTTGTTATGATATTCATTTGAAACACCGGATATCTGTGAATTAACCTGAGCAGCTGAGAAATCCATCAATAAAAAACCTCATTAAGTGCATCGATCGACAGCCGCTGTTTTAAGGACTTCGCAGCACTGCCAAGCAGAAATAATGCTACTACTTAACTTTAGAGAGATCTCTGTGTTGGCTGAAGCTATTCCCAACCCAAGCACATTATATCTAATCTATATGAACGCTCTTACTAAAATGATAAGCAAATTGGCAACGAACTTAGTAGAATCGTCATATCGATTGATATGCTTTGTTTTAATTATTTCAACACAACATAATTATACGTTAATAATAATAATATGAAAGTGGCAGTGTTTTGCCGCCCAACAATTTTTTAAATGTGCACTTAATTTCCAGTTGTTTGGGATTTGGGAAGTGATAGTGGGCTTTATTTAGTGCGTCCAATGCTCGCAGGTAGAAACGAATCTAGAAATCGAATGCTGTTTTATCCTACATATTAGGAGTAACTCCTATTTTTGGGCCTTATTACTGTGCCGTCAGTAGCTCCTCAGTTTCAAAAATACTAATTTAATACGACAATTTTTACATTGTCAATATGAATAATTTTGGCTATATTCTTGCTGAAAAATTGATTTTTTCTTATGTCCGCTATTTAATTTGATCATTCTGCAAATCTTCGACAAACATGACCGAGGACGACGGCTAAAGTTGCTGACCTAACTCAAGAAGCAGCAAAGGACAAACTCGAACTCCTTGTGCGATCCAAACGATATCCTCCATTATAGTTGCATCGGTTCCTGAAAAGAGTAATCGTCCGTTCAGTACAGCGTAATGTGACATTAAAGACGATTGAAGCTTCGCCGATTAACGTCGAATTGACCGAAAGCGGTTTTGTACACAGTTACTGTATAGCCGCCATGGCGTGCGTACCTGTTCAGCGTTGTCATAGAGGACGCAGGTCTCATTTTCGAGTAACGTCGCGAATATTTTTTCAAGTGCCTTAGCGGGTGTTGGGGTGTCCACTGATTTTGGCGTGCCACAACTCTGCTTGTGGTACGCTGAAGCCCTATTTCATTTTTCAACTACTTGAAAGACCAAGCTGCTTGTTCGGTAGCGCACACAGGAGTGCGTGGTAGAAGAACCGTCACGATAATCACAAAAATAAGAGTTTCTTCTTTAAGGAGGATGTAATGGGCAATAATACGTTCCATCATGCTGCCGTTAGTCGCCTGTATTAGTCAGATAATTTTGTTGATGCCCTCCCCGGTCCTGCTGGTTTTATTTAGTTGTGCGCTATCCATTGATTAGCAGGCAAGATTGCCTACCGCCCCTGCATCGCTGCCTACTGCTTATGTATTCAGTTGGTAACTTCTTTGTCCGTCGCAGCGCTCATCGAAGCTGAGCTTGACGTTTTCCACATTTCGCTTAATGACGGCCATGGTGACGGAGCCGGCAAGAGCGTCTGACCCGGCTCATGTTTCTTCGCGTACTTCGTTTGGATTTCTTAAAGGATTCGCCATTGGTATCTGGGTCGAGAATGTGAGTCGAGCGAACGAAGACAGCCCCTTGCGACAACGACAAATTTTCTATGTATGTATAGCACACTGACCAGTCACGCTTGTCATTGAACGTAGTGCCGATTCGACCGAAAGGGGCGAAGCAAAAGACGACTAATAGAACAGGTGGGAAGGATCTTGTAACGCCTCGCTGCTACGGTAACGCGTCTGGCCCTCATACATAGCTTCACTGGCAATTCCAGACAGCTCCTGCTTGTGCAACGTTCAACAGTGCCACTGCTGCCGTCAGCTACCAGAGTACTACAAAAGCAGCAGTAACGGCAGTGGCAGCTGCCGCGCCGACGGAAACGTCAACCCGAAAATGTCCGGGTTGACCGTCGTTCATTTAGTCGCTGGAGCCATCATTGTGTTGCAGCAGCTGCCACCGTACAGCCAGGGCTAGAAGACTGCCGCAGTGGATGCAGATAAAGAAGGCCACCTTGCTAGTTCTGCTGTCATACAGATAAGTAAGTAGCGAAGCAAGGGAACCAGCCTCGTACAGCCATGTGCATGTGTACAGGTTGCAATAGCGGTTGTGCGGTAGACGGTACACAGCACGGTACGGCACGCGGTATTCGTACGCGTTGGCGTCGGCCACACCACTGCACCCGCCGCACCATGAGGCCTGGAGAGACCCAATGAAAACTGTCGACTGGTGAGCTGGGGGGGTTAATTGGGAAGACCTGGGGGTCCTTCTCCAATAGGCCTGCAGGCGTTCCAAAAACGGCC